>NC_088228.1:26807837-26972837 GCF_036934945.1 Oncorhynchus masou masou
TCTGTGAATCATTTATTTGCACTGCATTTTCTGAGGCTGGTAACTCTAATGAACTTATCCTCTGCAGCAGAGGTAACTCTGGGTCTTCCATTCTTGTGGTGGTCCTCATGAGACCCGTTTCAAAGTTCTTGACATTTTCCGTATTGACTGACCTTCATGTCTTAAGGTAATGATGGACTGTTATTTCTCTTTGCATATTTGAGCTGTTCTTGCCATAATATGGACTTGGTCTTTTACCAAATTGGGCTATCTTCTGTATAACCCCCTACCGTTTCACAACCCAATTGATTGGCTCAAACACATTAAGATGGAAAGAAATTCCACAAATGAACATTTAACAAGGCACACCTGTTAATTGTACTGCATTCCAGGTGACTCCCTCATGAAGCTGGTTGAGAGAATGCCAAGAGTGTGCAAAGCTGTCATCAAGGCAAAGGGTGACTATTTGAAGAATCTCAAATCTAAAATATATTTTGATTTGTTTAGCACTTTTTTGGTTACTTCATGATTCCATATGTGTTATTTCAAAGTTTTGATGTCTTCACTATTATTCTACAATGTAGAAAACAGTAAACAAAAAAGAAGAACCCTTTAATGAGTAGGTGTGTCCAAACTTTTGAATGGTACTGTACATTTTCTAGTACTTTTTTGAGTTTCATATTGCCTCACAGAGGTTTTACAAAATATTTACAGAAAGTTGATCTCTTTGAGGCATGCCAGATAGTTGGAGTGTGGAGGAGGGTTGTAGGGGAAAGGCCTGCCAGAAAGTGGGTGTGTGGAGGAAAGGTCGAAGGGGAAAGGCTATCCAAGGTCATGGGTAGACCTAAAGACCTTTGCTGGCTGGCTGTAGAGCACCAAAAGTGATAAACCGAAGAAGACAGGGTTTGAACATCATACATATCGCTTCTATTGTTGAGACTGAGAAAGCCTTGGATTTTCTTTTTTCCCTTTCCATTTGTCATGAGTTATTACCTTGACTCAAACTATTTGTTTCTCTGTACACAGGGACCTGAACTGCATAAGTGGGAACTTATGACCTACATAAGCTGTCAAGACTTTCACTTTGTTAGCACATTATACATCCTCTAATCTTAGCTGTAACTTGATCTCTTCTATCCATTTCCCCACCCACATGCTGCCACACACAGAAATGTGTGTACGGAAGATGAAATAAAAGAGAAGAGTGGCAAAGATTGATATGATGTGCTTTGGTGCATTCAAAGCTACCTGCAAACGACATTAACACTGGGTAAACACACATATGAAACATCTATTTGTAGGTGCTTGGATTCTGTCAGGAGGTCCCAGCTGCTGTAAACTTCAATCATAACTGTGCCCCGAAGTTCCACCTCATGGTCCCCACTCACTGTCAGGAGGTTCTCCCAAAGGTTTACCACCTCGGCTTCCCCTCTTACCCCCTAACCCCTTAACACCTTGAATACTCTCACAAACACAAACAAACAGCATGCTCTTTGTCTGGTCCTCCAGGGCTGTTTGCTACTTTGATTAGATGACAGAGTCACAGGGAAAAGACTTGACTTGGCTCAGGAGCGCTCGCTCAGTTCACTCTCTAAGGTACAGTAGTGATGTGGAGTGTTGCTCAGAAGTTGTTGTTTTTGTGTGTGAGACTGAGACGAACTTCATGTGAATGGTGTTGTTCAGGAGTCTGTGACAATAGGCTGTCATGACTCGTGATCCCACTGGGAGACCTCTAGGAGTTTGGAATTGGAAATCAAATATGGGGTTTTCACAAACAAATAGGAACATTGATAATCAACCAAATTGTTTGTTGTCCCCCACCCCCCACCAAGCAGAAACAAAATGAGAATCAAAAGAGAGGGGAGGAAAAGAATGACAAGATAACTGATGGGAAGAATAGAGCTATAGACGACTTGTCTCTTCAGTGATGAGCATCATTCCACGCTTAAGAAAATATGAAGACACTAAAAGAAATAGGACAATATTAGAAGAATGTTATTCTGTATCATCTTTTGGTATCATTTAGTTGAACCCTCAAAATACAAGGGCATCTCAACTAAGCCTTCAGCTAAAAGTTATGAAATCAATACTTATTTGAGGGTGCAGTAGAATTATGATAATAGCTAAATTGCTGAAAATAAAATAAGGAAAGAGAAAACAAGACAAACAGCCACAATTATTAGTAGACTCAAATCCTTAGACTATCTTGGAGTAAAACTGAGCAGTTGTGTTCTGGTTGATTTTTCCACCACCCATAGCTAGTTGGTGAGACATGGCGACGCCATGCCGGGTTTGTGTGCCAGAGTATCTGAGTTTCCACTCTGTCTCTCAGTAGGATGAAATGTTCCCTAGCGGAATCTGTGGTCGGGATCACAGCCTTCCCCCTCACCCAGAGCCCCTAAGCCCTCTACTTTGTCAGTCTATCTGTCTGGGGCTTCACTCTTCAGACATATCAGCCTAAAACAGTGGTCTAAAATCAGGCAGTGTGAGTTCCTAGTTGAGTTCACAGAGTTCTCTGGTTTCAGATTCTGTTGTCTGTGTTTGACTACAAATCAACTAAGAGTCTTTAAAAAGTTTTAATGCCAAATCAGTGTCTCTCGCTAAAATTATCATTCGATCCCCGAAGGCCCTTGCAAATGGTAAAACAGCAACGCGCAACCACAGTCGGTCAATTACACTCGTTAGACCAGGGCAGAGCATGCGCGCGCCCACACACACACACACACACACACACACACACACACACACACACACACACACACACACACACACACACACACACACACACACACACACACACACACACACACACACACACACACACACACACACACGCACAAAACTTGCCTCATTAAAACCCATCCACTAGAACTCTGAGATGTGAATGTCTCCCTTGAGGAGGGACTACATATTCATCTCCAGAAAGGCTAGAAGATTCAACTTTCTTTTTTTTTCTTTGCTTATAATTACAGTGCTAGCTGGAATGCATGACCCTGAGAATAAGGTTATGCTCCTGGGAGAGTGAAGCAGAAGTATCATGCAGCCCCTGTCTGGACCTCCACTGCAGTGTCTCCCCACTCAGATGCGATGCCACCCACACTAGGCATGAGACGGGTCGAGCCTGCGCCCCCATCACTGGTGGGAACCATCTCCCAGGACCTTCCACTATGCTCCAACAAGCCAAACTCCTGAGGCTGAAGGAAGAATCTAGTGGGGAATAAGTGAAAACATTGGCCTCTCTGAGCACTGAGGCATGCTCACAAAGCAAACTGATTAAAAAAGAACTAACACAAACATAGAGCTGAAAAATCCCAAACTTGTTGGTTGGCAAGGCAACAGTCTTCTGTTCTCCAGAATCACAGTTATCTAAAATCATTAAGCAATTAAACATCAGGGCAAACAAACATACGTGTGCGCACACACACACACACACAAAAACTATTCAACAAAAATATAATTAAAATGTCAAATTCTTATTTACATTAGATTCACACAAAAAAATTAACTGTAAGAAATTCTTATCGTTAACATTAGGTGGTCAATAATTCCACATACTCACAAAGGTTACTCACAGGTCCGTGACACAGCACCGGCCGTCGTTACCCTTGCAACCAAGAGGTGTCACAAAGTAGACCCGGAACGCAAAGCAAATGCATGGTCTTCGTCAAAACAGTGACCTTCCAGTTGATATCCATCCACGACTTCCATGTTTCCCAGCCAAGGAGCCCTGCAGAGCAACTCCCAAACCGGGTCATTAGCACAGTGGTGTCACCAGACAGCCCATCACGGGCCAGAGAGGGAGCGAGAGGGGGACTCCTGGCACTGCAGCGGCTGCTGTGCGGGTTGACATTCAGGGCTGGCTGATCTATGGGGCTGGGGAGACTGTGCCCTTGCTCTGGGTCTTCACCAAGAGAAGGTCCTGGCAGCTTTCCTCCCACTTACTACATTATAAGGCTTGGATACTGGATGTTACGCTAATGTCTACTATATCATGACCCAGGATATAGACCTTTATTAGGAGCTTCAGTTACTATATCATGACCCAGGATATAGGCCTTTATTAGGAGCTTCAGTTACTATATCATGACCCAGGATATAGGCCTTTATTAGGAGCTTCAGTTACTATATCATGACCCAGGATATAGGCCTTTATTAGGAGCTTCAGTTACTATATCATGACCCAGGATATAGCGCTTTATTAGGAGCTTCAGTTACTATATCATGACCCAGGATATAGGCCTTTATTAGGAGCTTCAGTTACTATATCATGACCCAGGATATAGGCCTACATTAGGAGCTTCAGATACTATATCATGACCCAGGATATAGGCCTTTATTAGGAGCTTCAGATACTATATCATGACCCAGGATATAGACCTTTATTAGAAGCTTCAGATACTATATCATGACCCAGGATATAGGCCTTTATTAGGAGCTTCAGTTACTATATCATGACCCAGGATATAGGCCTTTATTAGGAGCTTCAGTTACTATATCATGACCCAGGATATAGGCCTACATTAGGAGCTTCAGATACTATATCATGACCCAGGATATAGGCCTTTATTAGGAGCTTCAGTTACTATATCATGACCCAGGATATAGGCCTTTATTAGGAGCTTCAGATACTATATCATGACCCAGGATATAGGCCTTTATTAGGAGCTTCAGTTACTATATCATGACCCAGGATATAGCCCTTTATTAGGAGCTTCAGTTACTATATCATGACCCAGGATATAGGCCTTTATTAGGAGCTTCAGTTACTATATCATGACCCAGGATATAGGCCTTTATTAGGAGCTTCAGATACTATATCAATACCCAGGATATAAGCCTTTATTAGGAGCTTCAGTTACTATATATCATCATCCTACACCACAGGATTCTAAACTGTACCCGTGCTTACTATACTGAACAAAAATATAAACGCAACATGCAACAATTTCCAAGATTTTACTGAGTTACAGTTCATGCAAGGAAATCAGTCAATTGAAATAAATTCATTAGGCCCTAATCTATGGATTTCACATGACTGGGAATACAGATATGCATCTACTGGTCACAGATACCTTTAAAAAAAGGTAAATCGGTGTGGATCAGAAAACCATTGGAGTGACCACAATTTGCCTCACGCAGCGTGACACATCTCCTTTGCATAGTGTTGATCAGGCTGTTGATTGTGGCCTGTGGAATGTTATCCCACTTCTCTCAATGGCTGTGTGAAGTTGCTGGATATTAGCGGGAACTGGAACAAGCTGTTGTACACGTCAATCCAGAGCATCCAAAACATGCCCAATGGGTGACATATCTGATGAGTATGAAGGAACATGGAAGAACTGGGATATTTTCAGTTTAGTTTCAGAACATTAATTTCTCCGGCAATAGCTCTGGTGTACATCCCTGCAGTCAAGCATGCCAATTGCGCTCTCCCTAAAAACTTGAGACATTTGCGGCATTGTGTTGTGTGACAAAACTGCACATTTTAGAGTGACCTTTAATTGCCCCCAACACAAGGTGCATCTGTGTAATAATCATGCTGTTTAATGAGCTTCTTGATATGCCACATCTGTCAGCTGGATGGATTATCTTGGCAAGGGAGAAATGCTCACTAACAGGGATGTAAACAAATTTGTTCACAACACTTGAGAGAAATAAGCTTTTTGTGCGTATGGAACATTTCTGAGATGTTTTTATCTCAGCTCATGAAACATGGGACCATCACTTTACATGTTGCGTTCACATTTTTGTTCTGTGTATTTCACTGCTTATGCTATTGGTGCTATAGGGGGGGAGCTAAACTGCACCTCACTTTTTATATATGACCCAGACTGCAAGATACTCCCATGACATAGGCCACCCTCTCTACTATATCATCATATAAACTTCACAATGCACATCTGAGGGCAGCGGTGGTACTTCCTTGGGACAACATTCGAGTGATGATCTTCATTATTATTGGCTAGTGGGCCACCACTTAACCCCAATGGGATAGTTTCATTGTGTGATCAGGAATCAATCGGGGGAATTTTATGTCCTTCAAAATGGCTTTGACCTCTACAGCCTATCTCCTGTTAAATGGTGACCACTGTGAACATGCCAAGAAACAGAATCCCAGGAGGAATTACCCGGAGCCAAGTCCAACATGAAAAATTCACTCCTATTGCTGTATGGACACTTTTCTCTTGGCAATAACCAACAAGAGCAGAAAAAAAGTAGAAAGAGAGAGTCCAAACAATTTTCCATCCGAATGAGAGTGATTCACTTTTTACTCTCTCTCGCTCATTACGACTGGCTCATTCTCATTAGGGGTCTTGCCTCTACACCTTCCTTCTGCATGCTGCTTCAACTAACTAGGCTACGAGACCTCGTGATGCATCAGGACAGAACCCTCATCTCACGGAACATTCTACACCATAACTGTGACTCACCTCAAGACTCAGAGCAGTGATACACGTGTCTGGCCACCCTTAGGTTCTCCAGAGCTATGACAACTAATTTAGGTCCTTTTTTTACATGAGGTTCAGGATTAGCAAACCCAGCCTGGTCTCATAGACTAGACATAACATAGTACATGTAAATCCAGGACATTCAAATTAGTATGATATGTTATGTTTGGACGGCAACGTAAAATACTGTAGATGATTACTTAATAGTAATCTTTTTTTCTTTTTTTTCTCTACTGTGTTATTGACTTGTTAATTGTTTACTCCATGTGTAACTCTGTGTTGTCTGTTCACACTGCTATGCTTTATCTTGGCCAGGTCGCAGTTGCAAATGAGAACTTGTTCTCAACTAGCCTACCTGGTTAAATAAAGGTGAAAAAAATAAAAAATAAAATAGGCATAGGTGTCCCGTCAACGGGGCAGTTGTAAATCATGCAGCGCCGTGTGTCACAATCGCAGATTTGAGAGAAACAACAAATGTCGGTACACACAAGTGTCTTATAATGGCTGAAAGCTTAAAGTCTTGTTAATATAACTGCACTGTCCAATTTACAGTAGCTATTACTGCGGAAAAATGCCATGCTACTGTTTGAGGAGGGCTCCTAACAACAAAACACTTATTTTCACCGTGAAAGGTTTGATAAATTGACCTCTGAAGGTGAAATGTGTGCTTACATTCCCAACATCTTGCTCTGATTTAGAATCAAGGGTCAAGGGTGCCAGAGATAACATGAAGTGTTGTTTGGTTAGATAAAATCGTTATTCATATCCTAATAAGGTCCATATAGCATGCATGATCGATTTTGTATTTCCACTCGTTCAATTTGCAAAGAAATAAATCTGTGAAAATCTAAAATCTAAAATCAACCAGCCAAATTACGTTCGGATATATTTCTCAGAGATCCTAGAACGTAACCAGACTTCACTATATCATTAGGAGTGTAGTAAATCCTATAGGACACCAAATTTGTTCAGAGAGTAACACCATGGCGTGCCGATTGACATGGGCGGTCTTCACTTGATTGACTGTAACTTTGTCAAATAAGCACCAATCGGGGTCAAACAAAGCCAGCTGGATAGCCAATGAGCCGGGTTTACAGGAGTATGTGGAAATCCCGTATATTTTTTTCCAGCCTGCACTCTGAATGATTACTCTATGTCTTCAATAAAAAATGTAAAAGTACTACTTTTTGGATGTTATTAGTTTAGTCAGATTGTGTTTGTCTATTATTGTGACTTAGATGAAGATCACACCACATTTATGAGTAGAAATCAAAAAATCCAGGCAATTCAGAAGGGTACACAAACGTTTTCATGCAACTGTATATATAAATGGAATGTTCTCCTTCCTTTCTCCATTTTGTCTGTCATGGTTGAAGTGTACCTATGATGAAAATTACAGGCCTCTCCCATCTTTTTAAGTGGGAGAGCTTGCACAATTGGTGGCTGACCAAATACTTTTTTGCCCCACTGTACATTATTCCATATGTGTATTTCATAGTTTTGATGTCTTCACTATTATTCTACAATGTAGAAAATAGTAAAAATATAGAAATATAGATATAGGACAAACACTTGAAAAACCTTGTTTCTTATGATACATTTTTTGACTGTCTTTTTTGCCATTTATGATTTTGCTATTCAATGGGTTTCGCTGGGCTATAATAGTAAAGGCCAAATTCAACATTTTATATAAAAAAAAATGTGATATATTTTTTTGATACCTAAAGGGGTCCTACAATTCAATATCAAACAGCTAAATGATCCATAGCATGACCATCTAAAAAACAATTCCAAATGTCAGTTTAGAACCCCCCACTCAAACGGTTTAGACTTTTAAGAATTAGTTATGGGAGTTGTCTGGGATGTTGCAAGAATATTCTTGTAATATTCACAAAGGTTGCACAGAACATTCCCAGAGTGTTGCACAATGTTCGACAATTTCCAAATAAGTCATTTTTCAATGACGTTCATAGCTTATTTAATTTAGGTTTAACTTCTTTGGGACAGGGGGGCAGTATTGAGTAGCTTGGATAAAAAGGTGCCTAGAGTAAACTGCCTGCTACTCAGTCCTAAAAGCGAGAATATGCATATTATTAGTATGTGAATAGAAAACACTCTGAAGTTTCTAAAACTGTTTGAATGATGTCTGTGAGTAAAACAGAAGTCATATGGCAGGCAAAAACATGAGACAAAATACAACTAGGAAGTGGGAAATCTGAGGTTTGCAGTTTCTCAACTCATTGCCTATCGAATATACAGTATCTATGGGATCAAACTGCACTTCCTAAGGCTTCCACTAGATGTCAACAGTCTTTAGAACCTTGTTTGATGCTTCTACTGTGAAGGAGAGGGGAATGGGAGCTGAATGAGTCAGAGGTGTGCCAGAGTGCCATGAGCTGACCACGCGCGTTCACGTGAGAGTTTGCTTGCGTTCCATTACATTTCTGAAGACAAAGGAATTCTCCGGTTGGAACATTATTGAAGATTTATGATAAAAACATCCTAAAGATTGATTTTATACATCGTTTGACATGTTTATACAACCTGTAATATAACTTTTTTGACTTTTCATCTGAACTAAGTGATCGCGCATTTGGATTACTGGGCTAAACGCGCAAACAAAAAGGAGGTATTTGGACATAAATGATGGACTTTATCGAACAAATCAAACATTTATTATGGAACTGGGTTTCCTGGGAGTGCATTCTGATGAAGATCATCAAAGGTAAGTGAATATTTATAATGCTATTTCTGACTTTGTTGACTCCGCAACATGCGGATATCTGTATGGCTTGAATTGTTGTCTGAGTGCTGTACTCAGATTATTGCATGGTGTGCTTTTTCGGTAAAGCTTTTTTGAAATCTGACACAGCAGTTGCATTAAGGAGAAGTGGATCTAAAATTCCATGCTTAACACTTGTATCTTTTAGCAATGTTTATTATGAGTATTTCTGTAAATTGATGTGGCTCTCTGCAAAATCACGGGATGTTTTGGAACTACTGAACGTAACGCGCCAATGTAAACTGAGATTTTGGGATAGAAATATGAACTTTATCGAACAAAACATAAATGTATTGTGTAACATGAAGTCCTATGAGTGTCATCTGATGAAGATCATCAAAGGTTAGTGATTCATGTTCTCTCTATTTCTGCTTTTTGTGACTCCTCTCTTTGGCTGGAAAAATGGCTGTGTTTTTCTGTGACTAGGTACTGACCTAACATAATCGTTTGGTGTGCTTTCGTTGTAAAAGCCTTTTTGAAAATCGGAAAATGTGCCTGGATTTACAACAAGTTTATCTTTAAAAAAGTGTGAAATACTTGTATGTTTGAGGAATTTTAATTATGGGATTTCTGTTGTTTTGAATTTTGCGCCCTGCACTTTCACTGGCTGTTGTTGAGGTGGGACGCTACCGTCCCGAATATCCCAGAGAGGTTTTTGACATAGTATTCCAATAATGTTCATGCAATACATATTTTAGCTTCTCTTGGAGGTCCTCAGAACATTTCAAGAACATTTAGAAAATGTAATATGACCAAATATTACCACGACATTCTACGCATGCAAATTTGTAGCTCCTTAATTTCACTTAAGAGTTCCAAATATCTCCAATGGTCCCCTGAGTTTTTTTTAATGCACAATGTCAGAATGCGCTCACTTTTCAAAAATGTTATTGTTATGCAACTGGACAGACAACCCCCACTGCCCTCAAACCATGGCAAGTTGTCTGCTTATCTATATGCTCAACAGCCTTGGTTTCTCAAATTACTTCCTCACCTGGTTCACCAACTACTTCTCAGATGGAGTTCAGTGTGTCAATTCGGAGGGCTTGTTGTCCAGACCTCTGGCAGTCTCTATGGGGGTGCCACAGGGTTCATTTCTCGGGCCGACTCTTTTCTCCGT
Source organism: Oncorhynchus masou masou (assembly GCF_036934945.1). NCBI lineage: Eukaryota > Metazoa > Chordata > Actinopteri > Salmoniformes > Salmonidae > Oncorhynchus > Oncorhynchus masou. Next base: position 26,818,168 of record NC_088228.1, read on the forward strand.
ATACATAAATGATGTCGCTCTTGCTGCTGGTGATTCTCTGAGCCACCTCTACGCAGATGACACCATTCTGTATACTTCTGGCCCTTCTTTGGACACTGTGTTAACAACCATCCAGACGAGCTTCAATGCCATACAACACTCCTTCCATGGCCTCCAACTGCTCTTAAATGCAAGTAAAACTAAATGCATGCTCTTCAACCGATTGCTGCCCGCACCCGCCTGCCCATCGAGCATCACTACTCTGGACGGTATTGTCTTAGAATATGTGGACAACTACAAATACCTAGGTGTCTGGTTAGACTGTAAACTATCCTTCCAGACTCACATTAAGCATCTCCAATCCAAAATTAAATCTAGAATCGGCATCCTATTTCGCAACAAAACATCCTTCACCTGCTGCTAAACATACCCTCGCAAAACTGACTGTCCTACCGATCCTTGATTTCAGTGTTGTCGTCAACAAAATAGCCTCCAACACTCTAGTCAGCAAATTGGAAGAAAAAAAAGGTCATTTCATTATAAATGTGCATAACCCATATTTCAATATTCATGTAGTGGTTGAACAAAAACTGTGTTCACACTGCCCACCGCTAAACTCATAGTATCATGGCAGGACAACTGTCAAGTCAGTCAGTCAGTAATTGCTGCAGATGTGCTCAGTAATGTTGAGCGTATGGCACTCCCTAAAGCATGACACACACAGGGGTGTGTCACAATGTACGCGTACTTTGTCAACCCTCTCTGCTTCATTCTACTGGTGCTGGACAAGCAGACTTTGCGGTGCCTCCGTGTGCAACTGCCTTGAGCAGCAGTTTGAGCAGGGGGTTGTCTGCAGCAGGACGGCCCCCAGTGGATGGATGCCAAGGGGTGTACTGCTCCTCCAGCAGCTCTCTCATGCAGTTCTCGCTCTAACATTGGTAGGTAATCACCTCACCTATTGGGGAGAGGGATGCGGGAGGCTGAGAATCCAGTGTGGCTCAGTTGGTAAATCATGGTACTTGCAATGATAGGGTTGTGGGTTCAATTCCCACAAGGAAAATGTGCACAAATACATCCTCTCACTACTGTACGTGACTTATATGTAAACTCTACATCCAATTACAAAAACCCTTGTTCAGTAATCATCTCACTTGTTAGCTGGCTGTGATCTATGCGGCCATTGAGGACATCAGTGTCGATCAGATGGAAAAATATATTCTGGAAGCACTTAGTGGTTTTCTGAGCATATGTAACAAAGTTGTTTATAATGTCTGCCTTTTCCACTGCCCCCATTTTGTTATTGTAGTCAAGCACACAGTTGGTTTTGATGTTTCTCTCTCCTGTCAGGTGGTCCACCTTCCCTGTGGCTCACTTTTCTCCTGTAGCTCCAAGGCAATAGCAATTGGTCTCTTTCACTATGTCACCCACCAGGTCCTCTGTCAGAAACAGCTTGAAGCACTCAGAGGGAGATGGCAAGGGGCTTTGCACTCCAGACCGGGACTCAAAGCCAATAGCAGAGCCAGGAGGGGTGAAATGGCTGGTGGCCTTCTAGGTACCACAGACCTTCTATACTTCACCCACTGTTGGTCTGCCTCCATCACCACCGGCATCTACAGAGGGACCTGAGACTTTGTCAGTGGGCAAGGGTTCCTCATATTCAGGGCTCTCAGTGGTCACAACATGGGAGGGAGGGAGGGAGGGGGGCTCCTTACTGTCAATGTCAGACTCATTGTCAGAATTGACCAACATCTCTGGAATGAGAGCACAAATCTCCTGTGAGTTGTCTCCTTTTGAAAGACATTGCTGTTTTATTCACTGTTTTACTCACGTTTTCAAGTAATGGTTACAAATCCTGTATTCTGATTCGTGCAAAGATTGTAATGGACACATATGATGTGCGTAAAATACTTTTTTGAAGGTTGTACTGATTATGAGGATCTAATGCTAAGCTAATTGGCAGCTTTCTGTGGAGCCATGATTATTGACATCATTCAATGCATTCTGGGTGTTACGTAAACCTCTGTCAGACCAAAGATGTTATAACAAAATGAGGTGAAGGGATGGTTAACTCTTCTTTCTAGTAAACTTCTGGAAGTGAATGATGGGAAGGGATGGATGACAGACCACACACCCTCTTCAACATGCAGGCCTAACTCATCTTGTCACCTTATCTTATCTTTGGTTGACATGGAAAAACAAAACATGACGGCGTGAACAAACTCTACCCTTCTTCGGATTACTTCTAGAAAGTGTTTTCCTCAAATATCCTAACTCTGTGATGTGAAATATCTTAAATAGCCATTGCTGTTTGCTAATTCATATTATAGCTTCTGTCAGCCGAGAGTTAAAAAGGAACCATGGAAGTCCTGATTGACCATACTGCCATGGCTATATGAGGAAAGTGAAGTGGTTGTAGAACGTCCCTGCTGGCACACAGGATAACAGCTGGGGAACCAAACATTGCAGGTTGAAACCCCACATGCAGATTGTTCATATATAAACTCAAACATTTTTGTTGTTGTGTTTGAATGATTAAATGTCCAATGAATGAAATGTAAATGCTGTGTGTCTACATCACCTTGTAGTGGGCCTATAATACAGTCCTCAAATACCTTTACATCTGGAGAGAAACCTAATGGGGGATGTATTCCACAATGCTTTAAAATCCTTTGATGCGTACGAGCACACGGGTGTGATCCTTCTACAGCGGTCCCTACGGCGTGCGCTCAAACCGGTGTGATTCGAACACTTCATTGGAACATCTGGTTACGATTGACGCCACAGTCAGCGTTTGAGTGGCCACGCTGTTTTTTCGCAGAAAAATGTTGCACAAATAAGTAGCAACAGCACAACACAATTCTCATCCAAATTGAAGTGAGGTTGACTATGTTAGTCCTAACTGGGTTATTCACCCTCACTTCACCCATCCTATTTATGTGCTGTGCACTTATGGGTCTGTATTTACAAGGTATCCGAGACAATGAGTGCTGCTCTAGGATCCCTAATGCTTTCACAGGGGGACGATATCAGCATCACAAAGTATGAATTGTATAGTAAAAAAAACAAGTGAACAGTCCATTTGTACACAATGTAAAACATTTTTCAGTTAGCCTAAAATTCTGCATTTCTGACTGGATTTATAAATCTGGACAAAATAAATATATCCTCTTTTTTAGTAGAGTATATCTGAGCCTGAATTTCACATAATGGTTCAAGAGTATGTGGGACTGAACCTGCAGCTCTGCAGCTAGTAACCCTCTGTGCCAACAGGGCCCTTGTCATATACCCACAACCTAAAGAAACATTCTGGAAACATTGAAAGAACAGATGAAATGTGTTCTAGGAGCGTTCTTGCAAAATCAGGTGAATTTAGAATCAGCCACACAACTTGACAGACGGTTCCCACAACCGAATGAAACATTCTAACATTAAATGTGTACTAGGAACATTCTTGCAACATCAGGCGAATGTTTTATACAAACATTCTATGATCATCAGCACGACTGGGTAGTTTTTGTGTTATGAGAACATTTGCCACATCCTATCGAATGTTCCGGGAACTTTCACAGAACCAGTTCTTGTTTGCTGGGAATCCGCTTACCCTACAAGGTTCCATCTTCAAGAGAATGGGCAGATATTATATATCATGTACTGTGGCTAGTTAGACATCCCTGAATATGAATAGTATCACCTGGTGGAAGCAGGAAATTATGTACACAAGCAGCATAACAGCAGCATAACTGCAACATAACAGCAGCGTAACAGCTCTATTAAACCCACAGTTTTCAAGTAATTTTTGTCATGAACAGACGCAACAAGTATAATGAGCTCTGTAATCAATGGTGAAGAGACATTTTTTCACCCCTGCGTCCAGTTACATTCGTACATCTCCCTTTGAACAGAGGCAGCAGCATTGTAACTGAATGACAGGTGTTGTGTGGTTTGACGTGGCTCTAAGGCATGTGGATGAAAAGGGTTCGGAAGGATTAGGAGGCAACCTCACTTCTCCCAGGCCATAAGCACATTATTCATCCTCCCCTCCACCTCCTCGCCCCCCTGACTCCCCGCGGAGTATCTCCGCCACTTCCCTGACAGTGGCACAAGCCCAGAGAGCCCCTCTCTGGAACTCTGGGGGGGTGCGGGGGGATAGGGGGAGGGTGGTGGGAGGTTGGGGTAAGTTGGGCCGGTGTTAATTAAAGGAAAAGGTTAACACACACGGGGGTCGTAGAGTCTGCGTTGGGGACGGTCCCTTGGTGGAGCAGCTGTTGACCGTCCTCGCTCTCAGCATCCCCATACGGGGACCGGAGCCGGGTGATGGGGGAGCGGGGGACCATGGGAATGAGGGACCAGACCATGAGAGAAAGATGGGGATTAGGTTGACCCTGTACTAAGGAGAAGTGGGGGGGAGTATAGCTAGCTAGCGAGTGGTTCTTCTCACCTGTCCAGTGAGAGACGGCATAACTGGGTCTCAGTTTGGAGCTGATTAGTGTGTCCCAGAGAAGTACTCCTCATCTCCCCTCCTCACACACACCCCTCCATCACCCCATCCTTATTCCCACCACACTCACACTTGTGCATTTGCAGGCTGACAGTGGGATAGAGGCAAGGCCTATTTAGGATGAGATTTCAGAGAGTGAAGGGGAGATAGAGAGAGAGAGAGAGAGAGAGAGAGAGAGAGAGAGAGAGAGAGAGAGAGAGAGAGAGAGAGAGAGAGAGAGAGAGAGAGAGACTAAGAGAGGAATCGGAATTATCATTTTTAGAAAAAGTTCCTTGGACAGCAATGTGAGGGGTTGAGGAGCAGGTGGGAAGGGTGTTGGGATCGAGCGCTGAAGGGAATTGGGTCTGGGAGGATAAGTCCACATTGATCTTCTACAGTTTGTGCCATGGCTCCATCTATGGAGCAGCAATGTCTGTATAAGCATCATTAAATAAGAATTCATTATCTTTCCATATTGCTCAAATATATGGGTGAATGTTCAATTGGGAAATAGATGGCCTAGTTTTGTTTAGCATGCATAGTAATGGCTGGTCGGTATCAATAGTGGGAAAAATGATGAATGGATAAGACCTTGTAACAAGTTTTTAAAACATTTGAAAAAGTTAATTAAGCAGAACTTATGTAATTATACTAAATATGAATAAGCCTATAAATGTTGCAATTTTGAACTCAACCACTGTCAATCTCAGGTGTTGGCGAGTTTAAAGGAGCCAATCTGGGTACCTTAGTTGTTCTACAATAACAGGCAATGTGTCCTGGTTGTGAACATTGGTTACATATTGGCCTACCTTGGTCATCGTATTGATTAGTGAAGAGGAGTCTAGACCAGTGACTTACTGTGTCTGGAGTGCACCGATTGCCTTCTTGATTCCAACGTGGCTGCTGTCATTGAGGGGGAACCCTGATCCTGTCAGCGTTCCCTTCCTCCCTGTGCATGCCAGCCTTCTCATACTTATGGAATCTGAGGAACAACAAGAAACAGTCATTTTTCTACTGAAGATAAGTAACTCTGACCCTACCATTGATTACAATTGTCAACATCTGAGACTGCCATTCAAAACAGCAACAGTTCCATCATGTCACTCGTCATACATTTCAAGAATTTATATTGAGATCGACAGGCTTAATCATTTTACAAATTCACTCTGTGAACACTGTACATTTCCTCCTCGTAGTTTGCTTTTTTTAATCGTAACTCTGCACTCAGTTTCCCTATAAATATAATTCAACAGATGTCAATTCAATATTCAAATTAAAATAACAAAGCGTTAAATCAACGAGATTGACAGCCATCTATCTAAAACCAAGCGTCATGCGTTTAAAGAAAAACAGTTTTTGCTCATTTTTCCCTAAACAAACCCAAGGTAATTACACATCCATCCAGAGAAAGATGCATGGTTCCCACCAGAGCGCTGTTTGGTTTATAGATCTGCTCTGAGGTTTGACTCGCCAGGGACTCCCTCAAAGTTTGAGTCTCAAGGTGTTATCTTCCTAAGGCTTTAATTGCCTAGGTAATGCACCAAAAGTTCACTGTTGGTCTGACCTGTGGTGGAAAAAGTACCCAGTTGTCATACTTGAGTAAAAGTAAAGATACCTTTAAAGAAAATGACTCAAGTAAAAGTGAAAGTCACCCAGTACAACTCTACTTGAGTAAAAGTCTAAAAGTATTTGCTTTTAAATATTCTCAAATATCAAAAGTAAATGTAATCACTAAACTACACTTAAGTATCAAAACTAAAAGTACAAGTATAAATAATCTCAAATTCTTTATATTAAGCAAAGCAGACGGACACATTTTCTAGTTTTTTAAAATTTATTTATTGATAACCAGGGGCACGCTCCAACTCTCAGACATCATTTACAAACGAAGCATGTGTTTGGTGAGTCCGCCAGATCAGAGGCAGTGGAGATGACCAGGGATGTTCTCTTGATAAGACAATTTTCCTGTCCTGCTAAGCAATGAAAATGTAACGGGTACTTTTGGAAGTCAGGGAAATGTATGGAGTAAAAAGTACATCATTTTATTTAGGAATGTAGTGAAGTAAAATGAAAAGTTGTAAAAAATATGAATAGTAAAGTACAGATACCCAGTAGTACTTAAAAGTATTTTTAAATTACATCACTGGGTCTGAACAATTGGAATCTATGCTTCAAGATGGTTTTGATCACTCTTTGACTGGGAAATGTTCCAGGCCGCCACAGAGAATAGAATTGACGTATACACTGACTAGGTGACGGGGATCATCAGGAAGTGCATAGAGGATGTTGTTCCAAACCAAAAACTGTGGAAAGATTGCAGCAATTGTGCAAAACTGTGCGAACCACTGCATTTAACCACGGCAAGGTGACTGGGAACATGGACGTGTACAAACAGACCTGCTACAACCTACATAAGGAGGTCAAAGAGTCATAACGACAGTACAGGGACAAAGTGGAGTCGCAATTCAACGACTCAGACGCGAGACGTATGTGGCAGGGACTCCGGACAATCACGGATTATAAAGGAAAAGCCAGCCACATCCCAAGCCATGTCCTCAGACCATGTGCAGACCAGCTGGAGTGTTTACCGACATATTCAACCTCTCCATATCCCAGTCTTGCTTCCTGATGTCCATCATTGTTCCTGTACCCAAGAAAGCGAATATAACTGAACTAAATTTCTATCACCCCCTTACAACTCACTACTGTCATCATGAAGTGCTTTGAGAGGCTAGTTAAGGATCATATCACTTCCACTTTACCTGACACTGTAGCCCCACTGCAATTTGCATATCTTCCCCAACAGATCCACGAACGACACAATAGCCATTGCACTGCACACTGCCCTATCCCACCATGACAAGACAAATACCTACAGTGGGAAGACAAAGTATACGAACCCTTTAGAAATGACCTGGATTTATTCTGTACTTTCAGAAACCACAAACACACAAACCGTATTGAACATAAACTGCCAACATCACAACAGGAACTGGAAATCTTTCTATCTGAAGATTGAGACCAGCTTTTGTATTCCAGTAACATAATGTTTGTAACATATCCTCCTTTACATTTTTTTTAGAGGAAAAAACAATGGTTGTCTATTTTATTGAACCAGGCAAAAAAACAACCACAAACAAAACTAGTTTCACTCTAGGAAAAAACTTTAATTTCATTATAAATGTGCATAACCCATATTTCAATATTCATGTATTGGTTGAACAACAAAAACTGCATTCACACTGCCCACCGCTAAACTCATAGTATCATGGCAGGACAACTGTCAAGTCAGTCAGTCAGTAACTTCTGCAGATGTGCTTAATAATGCTTGAGCGTATGGCACTCCCTAAAGCATGACACACATAGGCGTGTGTCACAATGTACGCGTACTTTGTCAACCCTCTCTGCTTCATTCTACTGGTGCTGGACAAGCAGACTTTGCGGTGCCTCCGTGTGCAACTGCCTTGAGCAGCAGTTTGAGCAGGGGATTGTCTGCAGCAGGACGGCCCCCAGTGGATGGATGCCAAGGGGTGTGGTGCTCCTCCAGCAGCTCTCTCATGCAGTTCTCTCTATAACTTTGGTAGGTAATCAGGGGGAGGGGGGTGCTTGCAATAATAGGGTTGTGGGTTCAATTCCCACAAGAAAAAAGTACAAAAATGTATCCCCTCATTACCATAAGTCACTCTGGATAAGAGCATCTGTTAAATGACAAAAATTAACACTTCAATTGAGGGAGAGGATGAGGGGGAGGTGAGTGTGTACGTGACTTATATGTAAACTCTATGTCCAGTTACAAGAAACCTTGTTCAGTAATCATCTCATTTGTTAGCTGGCTGTGATCTATGTGGTCATTGAGGTCATCAGTGTCGATCAGATGGAAAAATATATTCTGGAAGCACTTAGTGGTTTTCTGAGCACATGTAACAAAGTTGTTTATAATGTCTGCCTTTTCCACTGCCCCCATTTTGTTATTGTAGTCAAGCACACAGTTGGTTTTGATGTTTCTCTCTCCTGTCAGGTGGTCCACCTTCCCTGTGGCTTACTTTTCTCCTGTAGCTCCAAGGCAATAGCAATTGGTCTCTTTCGCTATGTCACCCACCAGGTCCTCTGTCAGAAACAGCTTGAAGCACTCAGAGGGAGATGGCAAGGGGCTTTGCACTCCAGACCGGGACTCAAAGCCAATAGCAGAGCCAGAAGGAGTGAAATGGCTGGTGGCCTTCTAGGTACCACAGACCTTCTATACTTCACCCACTGTTGGTCTGCCTCCATCACCACCGGCATCTACAGAGGGACCTGAGACTTTGTCAGTGGGCAAGGGCAAGGGGGGGGGGGGGGGGCTCCTTACTGTCAATGTCAGACTCATTGTCAGAATTGACCAACATCTCTGGAATGAGAGCACAAATCTCCAGTGAGCTGTCTCCTTTTGAAAGACATTGCTGTTTTATTCACTCTTTTACTCACGTTTGGATACAAATCCTGTATTCTGATTCGTGCAAAGATTGTAATGGACACATATGATGCGTGTAAAATACTTTTTTGAAGGTTGTACTGATTATGAGGATCTAATGCTAAGCTATTTGGCAGCTTTCTGTGGAGCCATGATTATTGACATCATTCAATGCATTCTGGGTGTTACGTAAACCTCTGTCAGACCAACGATGTTATAACAAAATGAGGTGAAGGGATGGTTAACTCTTCTTTCGAGTAAGCTTCTGGAAGTGAATGATGGGATGCGAAGGATAGTAGACGACACTCCCCCTTCAACATGCAGACCTAACTCATCTTGCCACCTTATCTTAAACTTTGGTTGATGCGGAAAAATGAAACATGGCAGCATGCACGAATTCAACCCTCCTTCGGATTACTTCTAGAAAGTGTTTTCCTCAATTATTTTAACTCCATGATGTGATAAATCTTAAATAGTCATTTCTGTTAGCTAATTCATATTATTAGTTTCTGTCAGCTGAGAGCTAAATATGTCCGTGTGACACGTTACAGGAAATATTAAAGGAAATATTCATAGCCTGTTATCCATTAAAAAGTGTAAGTAAGTTCATAGTATGTGAGGATCTTAAAACATCTAAGGTTAAAAAGGTCATGCATTCAGTATTAGTTGATAGATATTGATAACGTTCATATAATTGTGTTAAAGTTCAAATCCGTCAAGCGTACAAAGGGTACGAATTGTGAGAGGAATGTGTAAACGTTATATTAATTACTTTATTTTGTGGTGCCTAATGGCAGGGTAAAAATGTTAATCTGTGATCTACTAAATGCTCTTAATCTATGCGCCTAAGATCGATTGCTCGTCTCCACCCAAGTTCCCGGGGAAATCGCGGTCTTTCCTCATTGCACTAAAAGTTGTCATTGAGGAAACCACCGTATCACTTTCGTGAATATTTCTCCCCTTTTTCAGGTACGATATTGATGATAAAAAAGAGTAATTTAAATGTAATAACTCGCTAACATGTCAAGAGTGTTTAAGGTGTGCCTTATTAACATCTTGAGGAAGTTGGAGTTAAGTTTGCAGAGAGTAATATGAGCCCTGCTCAGTTGCAGCGAAGAACAGATTCATACTGAGAGTAGCTGCCATTTTATGTCGATTGTTAATAAGATATTTTGCGGTGTTATTTGTATAATGGTTTTCAAACACTTTATTGCCTGTTGAAAAATTGAGTTAACTTTGTGCTTGACAGTTATATTGAAATTAGTATCTGTTTCAGTGAATTACAGTATATACTGTTGTGACTTGAATAAGTCTTGTACCCTAAAAACAATCTATTTCCTGTAGATCTGTTGTTCTGTAAAATGTGTTACTTTGGTAAAAGGATTGCACTAAAAGTTCTCATTGAGGAAACCACCGTATCACTCTTTTCAGGGGCGTAACATCCGCTTGTGTTAGCTCACTCTTTCCTGGGTTAATAATGTCTGAGAAGGCTATAAAGGAAGCACAATTGAGTGTTAAGAGAGTGTCCCTGCTGGTACAGAGGTTAACAGACCTGGCTTGGGAACCAAACATTACAGGTTCAAACCCCACATGTGCAAATTGTTTACATGTATGTTAAAACTATTTAATTTGTACTCTTAAAATAGCATTACCATGCCTCAGGACTACCTGACATGATGACTCCTTGCTGTCCCCAGTCTACCTGGCCGTGCTGCTGCTCCAGTTTCAACTGTTTTGCCTTATTATTATTGGACCATGCTGGTTCAAATGTTCATAAATGACATCTTGGCCATGTTCTGTTATAATCTCCACCCGGCACAGCCAGAAGAGGACTGGCCACCCCACATAGCCTGGTTCCTCTCTAGGTTTCTTCCTAGGTTTTGGCCTTTCTAAGGAGTTTTTCCTAGCCACCGTGCTTCTACACCTGCATTGCTTGCTGTTTGGGGTTTTAGGCTGGGTTTCTGTACAGCACTTAGAGATGTCAGCTGATGTACGAAGGGCTATATAAATAAATTTGATTTGATCATTAAATGTGTAGAGTAGTATAATGGGGATGTATTCCAATCTGCTTTGTTATACTTAAAAGTCCTTTGACATGTACAAGCACATGGGTGTGCTCGTTCTACAGCGGTCTCTGCAGTGTTCTCTCAAACTGATTTCTGCATAAATTGGTGTATAAAATGTTATCTGATATTCATCTAAGTCACAACAATAGACAAACACAGTCTGCTTAAACTAGTAACACACAAACAACTATCATTTTTCATGTCATTTTTGAATACACCGTGTAAACATTCACAGTGCAGGTTGGAAAAAGTATGTGAACCCTTGGAATTAATAACAGGTTGACCCTCTTTTGGCAGCAATAACTTCAACCAAATGTTTTCTGTAGTTGCGTATCAGACCTGCACAAAGGTCAGGAGGAATTTTGGACCATTTACAAAGTTCCACAATATTCTTGGGGTATCTGGTGTGAACCGCTCTCTTGAGGTCATGCCACAGAATCGGGTTGAGGTCAGGACTGACTCGGGCCACTCCAGAAGGCATATTTTCTTATGTTCAAGCCATTCTGTTGATTTATTTCTGTCTTTTGGGCTGTTGTCCTGTTGCATCACCCAACTTCTGTTGAGCTTCAATTGGCGGATAGATAGCCTTACATTCTCCTGCAAAATGTCTTGATAAACTTGGGAATTAATTTTCCCTTCATTGATAGCAACAGTCCAGGCCCTGAGGCAGCAAAGCAGCCCCAAACCATGAAGCTCCCTCCACCATACTTTAGTTGGGATGAGGTTTTGCTGTTGGTGTGCTGTGCCTTTTTTCTCCACACATGGTGTTTACATACTGTTTTACCCACTTCATTTGTATATACTGAATTCTAGTCATGGCCCATCCTATATAGAGTACCAGTCAGAAGTTTGGACACACCTACTCATTCAAGGGTTTTTCTTTATTTTTACTCTTTTCTACATTGTTGAATAATAGTGAAGACATGAAAACAATGAAATACCACTTACGAAATCATAATCATAGTAATTAAAAAAGGGTATTTTAATATATTTTAGCTTTTAGCTTCGTCCGCTAGGGACTTTTTCTTTGTATCATGCAGTATCCCAAATATCTGTTTGTTATGTATTTCTGTGATTATTTAGTTAGTTAGTAAATAATGAATTAATCCAATTTGTATATCGCTGATTCATCATTTAGGCTAGGGTTTGTGCAGATATCCAAGTGTTTGCGACGTTCAGTAATGAGAACTGATGGGGTAATAAGAATTCGTTAGTAAGTGTCTGTTTTGATAAGATATGATAATATCTGAAGAGTCGATTCGGGAAATAGAGGAGCTATAAACATTTCGCGTGGTACTTTGTTCGGACTTAAGGGTCCGAAAAAATGTCAAACCTTGAGGCCTTTGACTCTACAGCTGCAGTACTCACCAGTTTCTCCACAGAGGTCCATAGGTTATCTCTGTAGACTGCCCGAAGCTGGTGCCTTACAGCTGAAGACTTATCATGTAATTATTAACTTAGGATAGTGCCCTAAGCAGCACATCACAAATTAGGAACACCCGAGATATGACATTAGACAATGCCATGATAGGGTAATTTTGCCAAGACCTTGAACATATGTAGAATACAGTCCAATTAGATGATTATGGTGTCCTAACTATATTTTATACATATTTTGTTTATGCTTTTATTCCTTTTCATTTAATTTCCTTTGACACTTAGTGATAGAGTGATAGAGCCATAAACAAAGTCCTAATACAACCATCACTTACAGTAGTGCAACAACACCGCTCATTTAGGAAGAAATGTAATTATATATTTTGTGAGTGTGTGTGTGTTCATTGTTAACATCTGCCTAAGTTACTGCCCAGATATTCCTGTCTGGATGACCAGATGACGGGTCCACAGCGGTGATCACCAACCGGACATCCACTGCCCATTCTTGTGGTGGACTGCTCTGATTTCAGAAAGCCTACCAAGGTCAACCACCAGAGGGGGACTGCAACGATGATCCACAACCAGGGCATCACGTGGTAGTTATTTTTATGTTGGTTTGCAACTTGCAGAATCCTTCCAGGTCAAATCCACCAGAGGGGGACCGTCATAACTCTCCTGTGACGATCTGAAGGATCAGGTTACCGTGGGTCCACTCTACAGCGTGCTCTCTTTCGTAGAGGGGGAGAGCGGGAAGTCGGCTGTTTTATGGTCGGACATAAAATACGTTGCCCCTATGCTCTGTAGTGTTTGAGATTGAAATGTAAACTGTGGAACACAGAGAGACACTTGGACATCATTTAGGCTAGGTTTTGTGCAGATATCCAAGGGTTTGCGATGTTCAGTAATGAGAACTAATGAGGTAATAGTAATTAATTCATTAATAAGCGACTGTTTTGATAAGATATGAAAATATTTGAAGAGTCGATTCGGGAAATAGAGAATCCATAAACATTTTCCCGTGGTGCCCCAACTTCCTAGTTAATTAAAGTTCAGATGATTAGTTTAATCACGTAATAATAATTACACATAGATAATTGATTTGATAGAATAACAAGTCTTCACATCTAAAGATAGTCCAGACACTACACTTGTTAAGCCCATTTTTACTCCTGAACTTATTTAGACTTGCCATACATATACACTGAGTGTAAAAACATTAAGAACACCTTCCTAATATTGAGTTGAATGTGTGCATAGTTTTTTGTTGCTAGGTATTACGCCACTTTTGGAGATAGAAAGACAAACATTTTGTTACACCTGCAATAACATCTGCAAAGCTGTGTCCATGACCAATACACTTTTGATTTGATAGTACTTGATAAGGCCCTATCTCAAGCCTACTATGGGGGCTGGGCAACGTATTTGAGATCTTATGTGGTGGAAGCTGCATACAAAATAATGAAGAAATTACTGAATATGTAGGTTGATGTTCTAATCTGAACAGTTTTAATCAAAGCCATTGGTCTCAATAGGTATTGTGATCTTTGATACAAGGTGGTTGATTCCTATCAAGCCAGCTGTCAACAGCCTGCCTTTAACAAATCTATTGAGAACACAACTCCAGCAATGTACGAAGTAGAAAGGAAGGAAGTCTCCCAGACTACGGAGAGATGTACGTAGGGGAGCTGCTTTCAAAAGCTGGAGTGCAAGAGGAGCACAGGATCCCAAGTCATATGCCCTCCTTATAATAACTACTGCATTTCTCTCCTCAAACTGACTGGTGTGCGGAAGAGGGTATTCTTCAGAAGAGACGGAAGAGGAGAGGCTGTGTGCGGATTAAAAAAAGTCAGTGTTACACAGTCCCATCTCTCCTGTCAGAGGGCTGACACGGGGTGCCCAGGGACCCAGGGCCTTTGGTGCTCGGAATCTGGACAGTGGCCTAGATTCCCCCCTCCTTCCTCCACATCCCACCTACTATAACTCCTAACCACCATGCTGCAGAGCAGCCCCATCTCATCTGTTCTCTAGTGTCATCTTCCTCCCTTCACCCCCCTCCCCAGTTCCTAGTCCCCAACCTTTCTCTCTCTTCTTTCTTTCACAACTGTCAGTTAGCACGAAACCCAATACCGCTAAAAGAAATACAAGGAAGGGCAAAATGTTATGTACAAAAATAAATCAACTTGCAAACAGAACCAAATCAAGATTCCCCATAATCAACTCAAATCAGTATTGGCTCAGTCTCTGAAGTACAAATTTAATGCAAAATCAAGTCTCTGTACTAGTTAGCAACAACATCATCCAATGAAAGTCAATTATGTTCAGTCCCAATGTCTAATAAGGAATCCACAAAAACTGTTTTTAATCCACACATGATAAATGAAAAAAGGATTGACTTTACAAGTTCAGTTGTTTGTCATACTGTTAAATAAATATATATACATGTATATATATTAAATAGTACAGTATAAGTAGGACTTATAGCTTTCAGCCTTCCACAAATTAAACAGACAACACACACTTACATTCCCCTGTCCAGATCACAGTCAACACACACATTTTATATTAAGAATACAATGGAATATAACTGAAACAAATATTTTAGATTTTTCCCACACAACTTCAGTGTCACAGGAACATGTGGATCAGCTATCAGCTAAAAAATAGATATTTTGAAACAGAGCTTATGTCCACATTTTTGAGTTTGTAAGTGCTTGTATGTGATTTAGAGACCTTGGAATCTTCTCTTTCCGATTGTGTAAAGAAATGTAAAACCTGGATGAACCTCTGTAGGACGATTTGAAAAAAGTTACTTTTTTGATCCACACTTCATCTTGATTTCCGACCCTCACTCCGCTGTGTTAGATATCATGCACATTGATTACTTGCTAGCAATTGTCCTCGCCAACTACTTTTTTAGTAGCAGCAGTTATCTAAATAGGATACATTATAGCAAAATATGCTCACCTTGAATGTCCAACAATATATTGCGTAATTGTGCATGGGCTTATCTGGAAAAGTGAGGCTATACAGTGCCTTCGGAAAGTATTCAGACCCCTTGAGTTTTTCCAATTTTGTTTCCAACTTATTCTAAAATGTATTAAATTGTTTTTCCCCCTCTTCAATCTGCACACAATACCCCATAATGACACAGCAAAACCAGGATTTTAAGATATTTGTGCAAATGTATCTTTAAAAAAACTACTGAAATATCACATTTAGATAAGTATTCAGACCCTTTACTCAGTACATTTTTGAAGCACCTTTGGCAGCGATTACAGCCTCAAGTCTTTTTGGGTATGACGCTACAAGCTTGGCACACCTGTATTTGGGGAGTTTCTTCCATTCTTCTCTGCAGATCCTCTCAAGCTCTGTCAGGTTGAATGGGGAGCATTGCTGCACAGCTATTTTCAGGTCTCTCCAGAGATGTTCAAGTCCGGGCTCTGGCTGACATTCAGAAACTTGTCCTGCGTTGTCTTGGCTTGTGTGCTTAGGGTCGTTGTCCTCTTGGAAGGTGAACCTTAGCCCCAGTCTGAGGTCCTGAGAACCCTGGAGCAGATTTTCATCAAGGATCTCTCTGTACTTTGCTCTGGTAATCTTTGCCTCGATCCTGACTAGTCTCCCAGTCCACGTCGCTGAAAAACATCCCCACAGCATGATGCTGCCACCATCTTGCTTCACTGTAGGGATGGTGCCAGGCTTCCATCAGAAGTGACACTTGGCATTCAGGCCAAAGATTTCAATCTTGGTTTCATCATTCCAGAGAATCTTGGTCTGAGAGTCTTTAGGTGCCTTTTGGTAAACTCCAAGCGGGCTGTCATGTTCCCTTTACTGAGGAGTGGCTTCTGTCTTGCCACTCTACCATAAAGGCCTCATCAATGGAGTGCTGCAGAAAATGGTTGTCCTTCTGGAAGGTTCTCCCATCTCCACAGAGGAATTCTAAAGCTCTGTCAGACTGACCATCGGGTTCTTGGTCACCTCCCTGACCAAGGCCCTTCTCCCCCGTTTGCTCAGTTTGGCCGAGCAGCCGAACTTCTTCCATTTAAGAATGATGGAGCCCACTGCGTTCTTGGGGACCTTCAATCCTGCAGACAATTTATGATACCCTTCCCCAGATCTGTGCCTCGACACTCATGTCTCGGAGCTCTACGGACAATTCCTTTGACCTCATGGCTTGTTTTATTCTCTGACATGCACTGTCAACTGTGGGACCTTCATGTCATGTCCAATCAATTGAACTTACCACAGGTGGACTCCAATCAAGTTGTAGAAACATCTCAAGGATGATCAATGGAAACAGGATCCACTTGAGCTCAATTTCGAGTCTCATAGCAAAGGTTCTGAATAGGTAACATTTCTTAAACCTGTTTTTGCTTTGTCATTATGGGTTATTGTGTGTAGATTGCTGAGATCTTCTAATTTATTGAATCCATTTTAGAATAAGACTGTAACGTAACAAAATGTGAAAAGGGTAATGAGGTCTGAATACTTTCCGAAGGCACTGTATGTGTAACCTAGCTGAAGAAGCTCATTCCTATTAAACCAGCGTCCGTTGACTAAACATTAGGCCTAATACTGTAGTTGAAGTTAGAAATGGATTAATATTAGCCTATTATTTATTAGCTTAATATAAGGGCCTTTCAATATTTACCTGTCAAAGTCAATACACAAGATCAAATGGCAGTGCGCATTCCCCCAGGCTAAATGCATTAAAAGCATTTCTGTAATGTTTTGTGATTGACAAGGACAAGTTTGATGTCGTACAACAATGAATTGTTCATGATTTAATGCATGCCAATGCTGAGGCGTTGTCCGGACTTCAAAACATTACTGCAATCATGACTAACTTGGTTGGAAGAAATTCAAGTACGGGCTTTGTTAACAGCAATACCTTTCAGATATAAAGGAAAGTCCGCAAAAAGTTTGCCGCGTGCTAAAGTTGGCGGGTTTTAGTCTTGGTGTGAACAGGATATTACTGACAAAGCATAGAGATGTATAGAGGACTCTAGAGCCCAAAACCCTCATTTTAGCATGGGCCTCTTGAGGACTTTGAGGACTTTAACCATTTTGAAGATGTCAACTGGGTGGGACTTCCTATGGGTTAAGGAAGGATCACATAACCTGCACGGAATTATCAGGAGGGATCCGACAATTAATTTAACTTGTGAGCCAATATTCTATAACTGTAGGTGGCATTAAATCACCAACCTTGGCTTTTTACCTGTTCAAACAACACACTCCAGGTGACAGTATGCACCGTTTCAGTTTGTTTACAAAGTCATAGAAGAAGAAAATGTACTACTTCAAATGGTGGGACTGATACAACATTGCAATCTCTATACATCTCTATGTGACAACCCCACTTCCAATTTCACTCACCCCAGGAAGTGACAATGGGTGTGGCTAGTGAGTGACCAGGGCGGAACCCACAGCCTGCACCCAAGCAACCTTGTGGCTTACACTTCCTTTCTTGCTTGCTTTCTTTCTTTTGAAGACAACATTGATGATATAACGTGATGTAGGCCACGTTTTGAGAGCATCACTGTATCCTTCTGACTAAATGCACCTTGCTAAAGCTCAAACAACATTCAAAGGATAACAGTGACAAAAATATGTAATACATGTCATTTTTTTAAATTAGTCATGACACCATGCACCGTGCCACCTCACATCACATCATACATTGTGTATGTGGCTACAGACCTTATCATACTGTTCTCACTGGCATGTGTAAATGGATCTGTTTTTTTGCTGTCTTGTTCGACACCTGTTTTATTTTGATGTGTTGGCAAGCCCTTTGCCAGGCCAGTAACTCCTCACACCTACACTCCTCTTTCATGCTGCCTGCCTTTTCTTCCTCATTCTTGGATGAATCCCCCAGAGATTCATAGTGTGCCTCTTAATTTCCCTAGGGGGGAATGCAGCAAACATACACCAGTGATTTTCCAAGGATTAAACCGAGGGAAAGAATTAAGACAGAGGGGCGATCATGTCATCTACCGAACTACTGCTAGTGGGCCACGGATTCACTTAACTGGCGCCTCAATTCCAGTTGAATCCATTTTTAGTTTTTCTTTTGTTTGTCTTTTCTTGTTACTTTGGGGTGTTCTTTTGTTTCCTGAGGCGGAGGGCAGTGGAGTGATTTGGAACAGTTTTGCATTGACCAACATGCAGTCAGCGTGGCGGTGTAGTCAAGGTGGGTCTCTGGGGAGACAGAGTGCCACAGTAGGTTTGGTTTGTGCAGCCGTCACACACACTTCTGAGGGGTGACATGCATGGCTGTTCCACTGAGGGAGAGCCTCTGCCATGTTTACTGTCATGTTCCTGGGTATGCTATGTGGCTTCAAACACATATAGGAATACTGATATTGGGAACGCCACAGGGGAGTCACACAAAACACACATACATATACAAACATGCACACACCAGACACATGTACACACACACACACACTGGTACGCATGCCTGCACGCTCTGAGCTTTATTACCAATAGTTTTTTTCTTTATGGTTCACCATTGCGTCGACTTGTTTGAAGCAAGTGGCAATAGAATCGTTGTATTTTGTATGTTACAGTGCAATAACAGTGTACTTACAAGTATGATAACGGTTTGTATAGGGATTGACGTTTTTCTATGGGCTGGATTTGTAAAAAAGCACTAAGTGAGTATATGGGTTTTTAGCTCCAATTATTACAGAACTTAAATCATGACTTCAATACTCCTGGTTGGGGAAAAATACACAAATGAATATACATAGGGAATGATGTCTCACTCATGTCCGCTGTTAAGGCTTACCAAATGATTCCTTTGTAATTTCCTCTGTATCATTGTTTCCATAGTAACATGATCGACACTGACATCTATTAATCGGAGAGATGGTTATGTGGCCAAGAGATGTCTGTGTGAGGCATGTGAAGGCTGACTAAAAAGAAGATAGATTAAATGGGTCTCTAGTATCACAGCTAGTTGAATCCAGTCGTAGAATTAGGAATTAGAATACTAGAATGGCCATGAAACTTCTTATGATGGTCCCAAGGTCAGCCATGTTGGTCAGGGAGTTGGTCAATCATGGTTTGCCAGAGCTGTGATAAGATAGTGGGTAAAACAATGAATGTGAAGAATGCATCTGCACTGTATGTGTGTTAGCTAACTAGCCAGACAGTTTTAGAGGAATGATTCCATACATTTTTTCAAAAAATTGCCAATATGCCAACATTCCATTCAAACAATGCAGTCAATCCCATCCAGGTCACCCATGAAACAAGTCAGTATTCGAACATCCATTCATGTCTCAGGACATCGGGAGATGATGTGGAAACTGGCCACTAGGGGCAACAGTGAGCGCTGTTAATGGAATGGGATGGTGAATGGGTGTAAGCATCTGCTGCTGATTCCAAAGGTTGCAGGTTTGAATCCAGCAATGGAAAGCCGTTTTTGATATTTTTGGTTTACGCCTATCCCAAACCTTAACCCTTACCGTAACTATTCGGAGTTAATGCCTAAAGTTAACCCTAAATTTAAACAGGGATGCAAATTTTTCGGCGAAATTCGCTGTTTTGAATCCAAAATAGGTCACCAACGGTTGAAGTCGGAAGTTTACATCCACTTAAGTTGGAGTCATAACAACTTGTTTTTCAACCACTCCACAAATATCTTGTAAACAAACTATAGTTTTGGCAAGTCAGTTAGGACATCTAATTTGTGCCTGACACAAGACATTTTTCCAACAATTGTTTACAGACAGATTATTTCACTTATAATTCACTGTATCACAATTCCAGTGGGTCAGAAGTTTACATATACTAAGTTGACTGTGCCTTTAAACAGCTTGGGAAATTCCAGAAAATGATGTCATGTCTTTAGAATCTTCTGATAGGCTAATTGACAACATTTGAGTCAAAAGTACCTGTGGATGTATTTAAAGGGCTTCCGTCACAGTCAGTACCTCTTTGCTTGACATCATGGGGAAATCAAAAGAAATCAGCCAAGACCTCAGAAAAAGAATTGTAGACCTCCACAAGTCTGGTTCCTCCTTGGGAGCAATTTCCAAGCTCCTGAATGTACCACATTCATCTGTACAAACAATAGTACGCAAGTATAAACACCATCGGCCTACGCAGCCGTCATACTGCTCAGGAAAGAGACGCGTTCTGTCTCCTAGATATTAACGTACTTTGGGGAGAAAAGTTCAAATCAATCCCAGAACAACAGCAAAGGTCCTTGTGAAAATGCTGGAGGAAACAGGTACAAAAGTATCTATATCCACAGTAAAACGAGTCCTATATCGACATAATCTGAAAGGCCACTCAGCAAGGAATAAGCCACAGCTCCAAAACCACTATAAGAAAGCCAGACTACGTTTTGCAACTGCACATGGGGACAAAGATCGTACTTTTTGGAGAAATGTCCTCTGGTCTGATGAAACAAAAATAGAACTGTTTGGCCATAATGACTTTGTCGTTATGTTGGGAGAAAAAATGGGGAGGTTTGCTTGCCGAAGAACACCATCCTAACTGTGAAGCACGGGGACAGCAGCATCATGGTGTAGGGGTGCATTGCTGCAGGAGGGACTGGTGCACTTCACAAAATAGATGGCATCATGAGGCAGGAAAATGATGTGACTATATTGAAGCAACTTCTCAAGACATCAGTCAGGATGTTAAAGCTTGGTCGCAAATGGGTCTTCCAAATGGACAATGGCCCCAAGCATACTTCCAAAGTAGGGTAAAAATGTATTAAGGACAACAAAGTCAAGGTATTGGAGTGGCCATCACAAAGCCCTGACCTCAATCCTATAGAAAATGTGTGGGCGGAACTGAAAAAGTGTGTGCGAGCAAGGAGGCCTACAAACCTGACTCATTTACACCAGCTCTGTCAGGAGGAATTTGCCAAAATACACCCAACTTATTGTGGGAAGCTTGTGGAAGGCTACCTGAAACGTTTGACACAAGTTAAACAATTTAAAGGCAATGCTACCAAATACTAATTGACTGTATGTAATCTTCTGATCCACTGGGAATGTGATGAAAGAAATAAAAACTGAAGTAAATAATTCTCTCTACTATTATTCTGACATTTCACATTTTTAAAATAAAGTGGTGATCCTAACTGACCTAAGACAGGGAATTTTTACTAGGATTAAATGTCAGGAATTGTGAAAAACTGAGTGTAAATGTACGTGGCTAAGGTGTATGTAAACTTCCGACTTCAACTGTAGATCCGATGAGAAAATATTGGGTGATGATGGGCTTCTTTATGCGAAAGAGTGATGAGTGATGCACGTTTAGACCAAAACTGGCTGTATCCAAGGCTCAGCCAATCGTTGACATAACAGAATGCAGCACGAGACTGGAGAGAGACGAGACAACCAATTAGCTTGTTACAATTAGCTAGTTACAGTATCTGCATGCTCTGGAAAGAGTGGAGAGTGGAATGGCAGTTTGCCAGCTACATCAGCGCGTCCCCTGAACAATAACGAAGAGGTAGGTGAGAAGCCTGACCACAGAGACTGGGTGAGAAGGTAATGAAGAGTACTTCATGAGCTTTAACCGAAAAACAACTGGAATTTGGAAAGCTTGAGGTGAGGGAGAAAGTGCGTTGGAACAAGTATTGTTAGCATTGTTAATTATCTTGCTAGCTGGATCGAGTTCTCCGTTAGCTAGCCAGAGAAATGTTGAGCAACATTAGCCAGCTTAACCGATCAAATAATTGAGTTTATGGTGTGAAAATGTGCTGGCTAATAAAGTCAGACAGCTAACTTGACAACATCAGATGAGCTAACGTTAGTAACTTAACCAATACGCTATATTATTAACTGGTATATGACTCCTTGCCGTTCCTCAAGTTATAACGCGTTAGTTGCTTACTGGACCATGTCAACCTGTCTGAAATGTTAACTAGCTAACAATCTAACTACTATTTGTGAACTAGTGTTTCCCTCTACAGTACTGTGGTAAATTCCAGAATGAGAGAATTAGGTGAAATTAGGAATTGTCTGTTAAACAAGTGGATGCCTTTTTCCCCCTGCAAAGTAAAAGCTGGAAATGCATCACCTAAGCCTCTACTGGCATTCATTCCAATTAGACAGGTTTGGGATTTTTTCCTGAACGAGGCGGCTGCCATTTGGCCTCATTCAGAACTTTGAGGGATTATGACATAGCCCCTTTAGTAATTTAATAGGATCTTTATGGCTACATTAGATAACAGTCTTGTGACTGTGAGCTACTGTGCTCTTGACATGTGACCCTTTAGATAACCTGAGACACCTAAACAATGTGTGGCACTGTCCGCCCAAATTAACCGTGTGAACAGCTTGCCTGGAGTTGAGGTGCATGGCGGTGCGGAGATACTCCAAGTTCTTGTGGTCAGTCCACACAATGAACAGATGTTACGCCCCCACCAACCAGTGCCTCCATTTCTCCAACGCCATCTTCACTGCGAGAAGCTCCCACTTCCCCACATCTTAGTTCCTTTCCGTGGCGTTGAGGAGATGGGAGAAGAAGGCGCAGGGATGTAGCTTGAGGTCAAGGGCAGAACACTGAGACAGGACAGCCCCCACTCCGACGTCCGAAGCATCAGCCTCCATCGCTAACTGACGAGATGGGTCCGGATGAACCAGGATGGGAGTTGTGGTGAAGCAATGTTTGAGGTCTCATAACCCCCTGTCAGCAGCTGGGGACCACCTGAACGGAATTTTGGGCGAGGTGAGAAGCCAGGGGGAGAAGCCAGGGTGCTGTAACCTCAAATAAAGCTGCAATAGAAATTGGAGATCCCCACAAATCATTGCAGCTGCACCCTGGACGTAGGCTGAGGCCAATCCATCATTTGTCTCACCTTCGCCGGCTCCATCTGGACACTCTTAGCAGAGATTATGTAAACCAGATAGGGGATGGTGGAGCGATGGAACTCGCACTTCTCCACCTTCCCACACAGCTGATTCTCCAGAAGGCATTGAAGGACCTGCCGGACGTGGAGCACATGTTCTTGAAGGGATCAGGAGAAGATGAGGATGTCATCAATGTAGATGAAGACAAACTGGTTCAACATGTCATGGAGAACATAATTCACCAGAGCCTGGAACACAGCAGGGGTGTTGGTGAGGCCAAAGGGCATGACCAGATACTCGTAGTGGCCACTGGCCGTGTTGAAGGTGGTCTTCCACTCGTCCCCCTCTCGTATCCGCACCAGGTGGTAGGCATTCCATAGATCCAGCTTGGAAAACACCGTGGCCCCCTGGAGAGGAAGAGGGATGGATAAATCCAGCAGCTAGGGAGTCCCCAATGTAGGTATCCATAGCCTTGGTCTCCGGTCCTGACAGAGAGGACAGACATTCACGGGGTGTCATGGTGCTAGGGAGAAGGTCAATCCCACAGTCATAGGATCGGTGCGTCGAAAGCGACATGGCCCGGGCCTTGCTGAACACCTCCCGGAGGTCCTGGTACTCCTCGGGAATGGCGGAGAGGTCCGGGGCACCGTCTGAGCCAAAGAAGAGACACTGGTAAGGTTGTACTGATTTCATGCAATGGACTTGGTAGAACGAGATCCAGCACATGATGGCACCAGTAGACCAGTTAATGAGGGGAATCAAAGGGGACTTGATGAGCAGGAACTTGATAGCCTCGCTGTAGTTCCCTGACACCTGTAAGTGGATGGGTGTGGTGTTGTGGGTGACTCGACCTATTCAGCGCTCTAACGTTCATGGGAATGGAGAGCGCTGAGTGGGGATGTTCAGCTCGAATGCCAGGGTATCTCCAAAAAACTCTTGTTCAATGAGAACCCGGAGAGACCTGGACTGGTCTCCCCACAGCAGAATGGCATGAAAAGGGGTGCAAGCAGGGGAAGCAGGAACATTCTCCATATGGCCCACCAGTCCTTGCTCCTACCGGTGAGCCTGGCTTCTTTAAACGACAAGAGGACACATGAAATGACCATGAGTCCTGCAATACAGACAACTCTTCATGTCAATCCTGTATTGACGTTCCGCTGTCGACAGCCCAGCTCTGTCTGGAGACATAGGCTTAGGAAGCAGTGACTCGGCCGTCATTGGTAGCCCTCTGGGCAGGTCGGGAAGACTCGGATCCTCTCGGCCACGAGACCATCGGAAGCTTCTGTGTTGACTCAGAGGCAAGGTGGAATCCCTGGGCGTGCGAGCGAAATCCAATAAATCCAATCGCTCATCGATACGGGTGGTCGAAGCGATGAGGGAATCGAGCTCTGTCGGTAACTCCCGGGATGCAAGCTCGTCCTTGACCTCCTCCGAGATGCCGTGCAGGAACATATCGAACAGTTCATGTTGATTCCAAGCACTCTGCTGCCAACGTGCGGAAATCCACCTCATAATCAGCTACACTGCGGGAGTTCTGCCGAAGCTGGATTATCTTCCGGGTGGCCTCTCGCCCAGACGGGGCATCAAAGACCTCCCTCACTTCTCCCACGAACCCCTCCAGACTAGCGCATATGGCCGGCTGTTGGTCCCACACGGCAATAGCCCAGGTGAGAGCCCTCCCGGACATGAGCGTGATGAGGTAGGCTATCTTGGAGCGATCCGAGGGGAAGTAGGTGGGCTGAAGCTTGAAGACGAGGGCACACTGAGCTAGGAACGCCCACCAGGTGCTCTGCTCTCCATTGAAGCATTCCGGAGGAGGTAAGCGGGGCTCCAGAGAAGGTGGAGTGACTGATGAGCTGGCGCTGTTAGCAGCTGAGTTGTTGAGGAGGTGTGGGGCTACCACTGTCGTAAGCGGCCTACCCGATAACCCGTGGAATTGCTCTAGCAAACTGTCATGGCATTCAGCCAATGTTTGGACCCCCTCCACAAGGTCATGAAGCAATTCCTTGTGCATACTGATGGTGGCTCCCTGGGTGGAGATGGTGCAACTGGCCCGGGTCTGCTGGGTCATTCATGGCCAGTTCGTACTATGAGGAATCAAGGTAAGACCCAGACATGTTGAATAAACAATGGTTTAATAGTCCAAGGGGCAGGCAAGAGACAGGTCAAGGCAGGCAGGGGTCAATAATACAGAAAAGGGAGAAGGGTAAAGATCGGCAGGCAGGCTCACGGACAGGCAGAGTGGTCAGGCAGGTGGGTACAGAGATGGGACAGGCAAGGGTCAAAACCAGGAGGGCGAGAAAAGAGAGGCTGGAAAAAAACAGGAGCTGACAGGTCAAACGCTGGTAAGCTTAATTAACAAAGAAGATGAATTGGCAACAGACAAACAGAGAACAAAGGTGTAAATACACAGGGGATAATGGGGAAGATGGGCGACACCTGGAGGGGGTGGAGACAATCAGAAAGACAGGTGAAACAGATCAGGGTGTGACATGTACAAAGTTAGAGGTGTGCTATTTGATAGATTCTCCCGCTTCCCCTACCTCGGGCTTCCAGTGGGGAGACCTGAGGTCAACCCACCCCCCCCCCCCCCCCCCATCTCATACATCTGAGTGGGAGACCTTCCCAGACAGTAGCCTGCCTAGCACATAAACGAGAATGAGGGTGCCATGTTTTGAATCCGGCATTGTTTTGTTTATCAGTTCATAAACCATGTGCCATGGAATGCGCATATCAACAATATCTTTCCAACTATTGGTCCTCAAATCGAATTGTTAAAAATAAAAACTATTTTGGTCTTTGATGCAGGGTTGACAAACAAGCAAGTTCCTTACCTTCTCCCTCTTCCACTTGCCTCCTCCTTTTTTTGCGGTAATGCGGCAATCAGTTGGTTGTAATTTTGGATAGATCAGATATTTTTGTAAACTGCATTTGAGACATAACTCAACCAGTCCTATTTATGATGTCTTTAACAAAGATCCTACCTTTTTTTATTCCCAAAATATTCATTTTAATGTTTATCAATGAGTATATTTGAGTTTAACCATCATATTTCTTATAGTATTTGTTCTGTCTGTCCTGGTGGATTAAACTGAACCAGCTTTATACGGTTTGCTTTAGAAATAGACATTTTAGAGATTATTTAAATTTCAAATAACCAAAAGTGAGAGGTTGTAATCTGAATGAGGGAGAAAGGCAATTTTTTAACACATGGTGAGCCATTCTTACTAATCTGCTGGAGAGCCAGTTCGGATTTCCGTACATTTTTTGTATCAAATCTAATTTTATTAGTCACATGCGCTGAATGCAACAGACCCCTTAACCATCAATGCAGTTAAAAAAATACGTAAAAGAATACAAAATAAAGTAACAAGTAATTAAAGAGCAGCAGTAAAATAACAACAGTGACACTATATAAAAGGGGGGTACCGGTACAGAGTCAATGTGCAGGGGCATGGGTTAGTTGAGGTAATATGTACATGTAGGTAGAATTATTAAAGGGACTATGCGTATATGATAACAACAGAGAGTAGCAGTGGTGTAAAAGGGGGGGGACAATGCAAATACTCTGGGTAGCCATTTGATTAGATGTTCAGGAGTCTTATGGCTTGTGGCCAGAAGCTGTTTAGAAGCCTCTTGGACCTAGACTTGGTGCTCCGGTACTGCTTGCGTGCGGTAGCAGAGAGAACAGTCTATGACTAGGGTATCTGGAGTCTTTGGCAATTATTAGGGCCTTCCTCTGACACCGCCTAGTATAGAGGTCCTGGATGGCAGGAAGCTTGGCACCAGTGATGTACTGGGCCGTTCACACTACCCTTCAGAGGGTGCCTTGCGGTCTGAGGCAGAGCAGTTGCCATACCAGGCAGAGATGCAACCAGTGCTCTCGATGGTGCAGCTGTAGAGCCTTTTGAGGATTTGAGGACACATGCCAAATCTTTTCAGTCTCCTGAGGGGGAATAGGTTTTGTCGTGCCCTCTTCACGACTGTCTTGATGTGCTTGGAGTTTGTTGGTGATGTGGACACCAAGGAACTTGAAGCTCTCAACCTGCTACCCTGCTGCCTCATCGATGAGAATGGGGGCATGCCCGGTCCTCATTTTCCTGTAGTCCACAATCATCTCATTGATCATGTTGAGGGAGAGGTTATTGTCGTGGCACCACATGTCCAGGTCTCTGACCTCCTCCCTATAGGCTGTCTCGTCATTGCTGGTGATCAGGCCTACCACTCTTGTGTCATCGGCAAACTTCGTGATGGTGTTGGAGTCGTGCTTGGGAATGCATTCATGAGTGAACAGGGAGTACAGGAGGGGACTGAGCACGCACCCCTGAGGGGCCCCTGTGTTGAGGATCAGCTTGGGGGATGTATTGTTACCTATCTTTACTACCTGGGGACGGCCTGTCAGGAAGTCCAGGATCCATTTTTTTCTCTACGAATTCATATTAATGATATAGATAGGTCGGTTAAATTTAGTCTGGATTGCCATTCCAAATATGGTATCATATTTTTTTGCTCACATAATTAAAAAAACAAGTTGATTGGTCCATAAGTAAATAGGTAAACTGGGATGTGACTAAATAATGAATCCGGGTGATTTTACCTTTCCATGGTAGCAAGAGCTTATCTATTTTTTGCTAATTTTCTAATAAAATGTTTTGTAGTGAGAATAGCTGCGGGAAGTAGGGGTGCTGAGGGTGCACCCCCTGAAAAATCGTAAATAAAATAAAAAATAACAAGAAAAATAGTTTTCACAAGTAGTGCACTGGGACTTCACTAGTCCTGTATTAGCGGATCGATATAGCCGTTTGTAGCGGGCACAACAAATAATTCTGCAAACTTCTACAGATGCACCATTGAGATAATCTTGTCTGGCTGTATCACCACTGGTACAGCAAATGCACCGTCCGCAACCACATGGCTCTTCAGAGGGTGGTGCGGTCAGCCCAATGCATCACCGGGTGCACACTACCTGCCCTCCGGGAGATCTACAGCATTCGGTGGCATAGAAAGGCCAAGAAGATCATCAAGGACCTCAGCCACCCGAGCCATGGCCTGTTCACCCTGCTACCATCTAGAAGGTGGAGACAGTGCAAGTGCATCAAAGCTGTAACCGAGAGACTGAAAAACAGCTTATATCTCCAGGACGTCGGGCTATTAAATAGTCTCAACCCTCAACCCTGCACCTTAGACATTGCTGCCCTAAGTAAATAGTCATTGAACGCTGGTTACTTTAATAAGGTTTACATACTGTTTTAAGTGGGTTAAACAGTATGTAAACCTTTTAAAGTAGCCAGTGTTTAATGACTATTTACATACTGTAGGGCAGCAGTCTCTATTCTACTGTATTCTAGTCAAGGATCATCCAGTGCCTTGGGAAAGTATTCAGACCCCCTGACTTTTACCACATTTTGTCAGGTTATAGCCTTATTCTAAAATTGATTAATAAGTACCAAACCATTTTTTAAACATTTTTCCCTAAAATGACATACCCAAATCTAACTGCCTGTAGTTCAGGACCTGAAGCAAGGATATGCATATGCTTGATGCAATTTGAAAGGAAACTCTTTGAAATGTGTGGAAATATTAAATTAATGTAGGAGAATTTAACACATTAGATCTTGTAAAAGATAATACAAACAAAAAAACATGCGTTTTCATTTTTTTTGTTCCATCATCTTTGAAATGCAAGAGAAAGGCCGTAATACAATATTGCAGTTTAGTCTCAATTTAGATTTTGGCCACTAGATGGCAGCATCGTGAGTGCAAAGTTTCAGATTAATCCAGTAAAGCATTGCAATACTGGACAATATTTTGTAACAAGTCTGTCATACATGATGGATCCTTAGCTTATACACTAACTTTCACACATATAGATGGCAAGGCGGGGTGGGTGTGGAGCCAGAGACAACAGTGGTTCAAACTGTAGAACCCAGTTCCTACATTTGAATAGAAAAATAAATTTTATCAAACAACACTATGCTTCATTTTATCTCTGGGACCCTCAAAATGACAAATCAGAGCAAGATTACTGAATGTAAGTACAATATTAACCTTCAGACGTGAATGTATCAAGCCAGTTGTCATGATAAAAGTTTTTGCTGTTGTTGTGCACTCTCCTCAAACAATAGCATGGTATTTCTCACTGTAACAGCTACTGTAAATTGTACAGTGCAGTTCGATTAACAAGAATTTAAGCTTTCTGCCTATATAAGACATGTCTATGTCCTGGAAAGTTTGCTGTTACTTACAAGATCATGCTAATCACATTAGCGCACGTTAACTCAACCGTCCCGGTATAGGGACACTGATCCCATAGAAGTAAAAACATTTTCTTCCCTTCATCAATCGACACACACGCAAAAACTGTTTTTTTGAAATTGAACTATCACATTTACATAAGTATTTAGACCCTTTTCTCAGTACTTTTTTGAAGCACCTTTGGCAGCGATCACAGCCTCGAGTCTTCTTGGGTATGACGCTACAAGCTTGGCACACCTGTATTTAGGGAGTTTATCCCATTATTCTCTGCAGATCCTCTCAAGCTCTGTCAAGTTGGATGAGGAGTGTTGCGGCACAGCTATTTTCAGGTCTCTCCAGAGATCGGGTTAAAATCCGGGCTCTGGCTGGGCTACTCAAGGACATTCAGAGTCTTGTCCCGAAGCCACTCCTGTGTTGTCTTGGCTGTGTGCTTAGGGTTGTTGTCCTCTTGGAAGGTGAACCTTTGCCCCCAGTCTGAGGTTCTGAGCACGCTGGAGCAGGTTTTCATCAAGGATCTCTCTATACTTTGCTCCGTTCATCTTTGCCTTGATCCTGACTAGTATCTCAATCCCTGCCGCTGAAAAACATCCCCACAGCATGATGCTGCCACCGCCATGCTTCACCATAGGGATGGTGCCAGGTTTCCTCCAGACGTGATGCCTGGCATTCAGGCCAAAGATTTCAATCTTGGTTTCATTAGACCAGAAAATCTTGTTTGTCATGGTCTGATAGTCTTTAGGAGTGGCTTCCATCTGGCCACTCTACCATAAGGCCTGATTGGTGGAGTGCTGCAGAGATGGTTGTCCTTCTGGAACATTCTCCCATCTCCACAGAGGAACTCTGGATCTCTGTCAGAGTGACCATCTGGTTCTTGGTCACCTCCCTGACCAAGGCCCTTCTCCCCCAATTGCTCAGTTTGGCTGGGTGGCCAGCTCTAGTTAGAGTCTTGGTGGTTCCAAACTTATTCCATTTAAGAATGACGGAGGCCACTGTAAAAATAGTTCAAATAAAGAAAAACCTTTGAATGAGTAGGTGTGTACAAACCTTTGACTGGAAATTCTGGAGTCTGACATTGCTCACTTCTAATATTTCTACAATATATTTCTTAATTCCTTTCTTTGAATTTTAGGGATTTTGGGGATTTGTGTTTATTGTTTTGTATTGTTAGAACTAGGAGTATAAGCATTTTGCTACTCCCAGGATAACATCTGCAAAAAAATCTGTACATGACCAATAACATTTTATTTTATTTGTAAAACCACTTGGCATTCAAATCAAAATGGTCAGCGTGTTGATTTATGGTGAATGGTCAGGATTGATTTGACCAGGGGCAGAACTTTCACTGGGGGAGCATTCTGAGATTGCATTTATGTACCCCCCAGTTTAATCATTGGAATGTGATTCAAAACATGGCAACAGTGAGCTTTAGGACCATAAGGAGGCCTCAGAGCGGTTGGGTAAACTGTTGGGAGTGTTTAAAGACTGAATTTAGGAGCACGCAGCTGGCTGATGGGCTGTGTGAAGGCAAAGCTTCTGGAAGGCTGGCTGTACCAGCACAGGACGGGGAGTTGAGCATAGTTCAGTGCACGCGTTGTGTTCTTTCACCTAGTTGTAAAATGAATAGAAGCTGGTTACTCTTTAGTTGCATGAGGTAGCTGGCAAGGTGACTGTTGTTCAACTTAACAGAAAAAAAACTAAATTCGTTTTTATTCGCAGTGCTGAGCTAGTATTGTAACTGATCTGCAACGTTAGCTAATGTTTCATCCTCTCTCGACTGACGTGAATGAATAAACTGCGCTATTGAGTAGCTCCCACAACCAGTTCAGCTTTAGCCTCTAGTTATCTGTCAGATAGCGATATGAGGGGGCTATTATTGCTATCTAAAAGCAGTTGCTTGTATGGAAATGTTTTGTTGCCTTTGTTTTGTCAAGTTTCAGAAGTAAATGAACCTGGCAAGTTTTTGCCAGTTGATGTACCGTCAACAGTAAAGCAGGAGCTGGCCAAAAGTTGGCTTACATTAGCTATTATTTTTTGCCTCAATAAAACTAGACCTGAATCAAACGATGAACCCATCAGCCAAACAATTGCAGATTGATATTATGGCGTTTTGTCAGTGCAATGTGAGTTGCATTAGTCAGTATGTCAATTAAACATTATTTATCTGTCAGTTTACCTGCTAATTATGCACTTTTCAGACTGACACAGTAATAAACAGCTCTAAAGTTACAGAAAGGGGAAGGGGGATACCTAGTCAGTTGTACAATTGAATGCATTCCACTGAAATGTGTCTTCTGCATTTAACCCAACCCCTCTGAATCAGAGAGGTGCGGGGGCTGCCATAATCGGAGTGGGAAGACGGAGAAATATGGGTGATCGATATTTAGGCCTATTTCTAGGCAATGTAGTAGACTATAACCTAACCATTGGCCTATTTAGGAAGTACATTTCCTTGGAAAGGTAACTGTGCCGTGCTTTTCCGCCCATGTATACATACTCTATTTAATTGAGACCACATACGCACCTGATCTCGCAGGTATGGCTACTGGAGGGCTTCGAGAATGATGACAGCAACACTTGTTACATTTGGCATAGTCCTATAGGATATAGCCTACCTTTTAAGGAGGACGATTTGCAGGCAGAGACAAACAAATAAACAAATAAATGGGCAATCCATACTTATTGAAAATGAAAAGACGCAACGCTCGCTCGGGAATAGTAGCCTAACCTACGTAGCCTAACTTATGTGCACCGTTGTGCACCTTTTCCTTTTCAATCACAATGACATTTTTTTTATTCCACTTCGACTCACGCTGGTTGAGCGCTCTCCACTTCTTTTCATTATCAATATTTATTTACAGACACTGTAGTAAACTACAGTCTGTTCATTTCATACTCAAGTTAACTGCCATGTGATTCTCCTCCCATGTAGGCAGCTTACTCTATTTCAATGAGACCACACATACTAGCATCACATGAACTCTCATGGCCAACTCGGAGAGTTAGGCTACTGAAGGTAAAGTTGGAATTCTGAGTATGTTAATAATGCCAAAATAGGTGCTTTTAATACAATAGGTAGGCTAACGCATACAAAGCAGATAGAGGACCGTTTCAAAATAATCTGTGGGACAACATAAATATTTTCATCCCAAAGTTGTCTGTCTGACTGCCCGCCCGCTTCCGCAGACCGTAACAGCAAGGATCATACAGACCGTGCAGCAATGATCTCGCAGGCATCCAGCAAGAATGCAGCCCTCTAGTGCTCATCATGTCTTAGCAGGATCAGATGGTGATAGGGGTCCAACAGGGTCAGACAGCCAGAGAAGACCAGTCTACGGAGCTGAATTTTGCAGTATATTCAGTGATTGATGCAAAGTTCCGTCTTGAATTAATGAGTAGACCTACAGTAGCTACAGTACAGCAGCTTATGTTTAAAGCTACAGTCTGGGATCTGGGAATCATGGTCATTTCAATTATTGAACCATTGATTCTACTCTTGGATAATATAATATAAAATGTACACCAAGGTATTTTTTTTTTGTCATGCCTCATCTTAGGTGGATCAGGTGGTGACAGGGGTCTCTGCAGGGTCAGGCAGCCAGGGAAGACCAGTCTGTGATGGAGGTGAGTGGATTTTTTTGCAGATACAACACTTTATTCTCTCTGTCCAGCAAACACTGGACAAGCCAGATGCTATTTTAAGGCAGTCTGACAAACCTACAAAATTGATCTCAAAACTGTATCAAGGGTTGATAGAGCCTGTTCCCGATGACACAAAACATGTAAAAACAAAAATGTGTGGAAGACCTGGGAGACGCTATTGATGATGATGAATGGATGCATATATGTTAGAATGCCCAGTCATGTTCACCTATTCTCAGACATAAATTACTGCAGTTTAAGACCATCCACATAATGTACTATATGCCAGGGAAACTGAATATCATGCTATATCATGTTTTGCGGGTACTATTTAATGAAGCTGCCAGTTGAGGACTTTTGAGGCGTCTGTCAAACTAGACACTCTAATGCACTTGTCCTCTTGCTCAGTTGTGCATCAGGGCCTCCCACTCCTCTTTCTATTCTGGTTAGAGCCAGTTTGCGCTGTTCTGTGAAGGGAGTAGTACACAGCGTTGTACGAGATCTTCAGTTTCTTGGCAATTCCTTGCATGGAATAGCCTTCATTTCTCAGAATAACAATAGACTGATGGGTTTCAGAAGAAAGTTCCTTGTTTCTGTCCATGTTGAGCCTGTAATCGAACCCACTAATGCTGATGCCCCAGATACTCAACTAGTCTAAAGAAGGACCGTTTTATTGCTTCTTTAATCAGAACAACAGTTTTCAGCTGTGCTAACATAATTGCAAAAGGGTTTTCTCATGATCAATTAGCCTTTTAAAATTATAAACTTGGATTAGTTAATACAATGTGCCATTGGAACACAGGAGTGATGGTTGCTGATAATGGGCCTCTGTAAGCCTATGTATATATTCCATAAGAAATCTGCCGTTTCCAGCTACAATAGTAATTTACAACATTAACAATGTCTACACTGTTTTTTTAATCAATTTGATGTTATTTTAATGGACAAAAAATGTGGACAACAAGGACATTTCTAAGTGACCCCAAACGTTTTACTCCAATTAGGAGATGGGATGGTAGGTTTAGGGGAAAATAATAAAGGAAAATATATTTTTGAAAATATATATTCACAAAAAAAGATATGGGGGATTGCAAATATTTTTGTTTGGTGTAGAGTATTTTATTTTTCTATTTTGTGAAATTGGATATGTTCATGGACTTTGTCAAATATTAGTGGTTTTACAGATACCAAGCATAACCTTAAAAGACCCTCAATGTAACGGCTTTCTTCTGTTGAAGGAGGAGCGGACCAAAATGCAGCGTGATGGTTACTCATGTTTATTGAATGAAAGAAGACTAGACGTGAAATAACTGAACATGTACAAAAACAACAGACGGAAACGTGAAAAAACTATACAGCCTGTCTGGTGAAACTAAACACAGAGACAGGAACAATCACCCACGAAAACACTCAAAGAATATGGCTACCTAAATATGGTTCCCAATCAGAGACAACGATAATCACCTGACTCTGATTGAGAACCACCTCAGGCAGCCATAAACTATGCTATACACCCCACACAACCCCAAGACGAAACACACCACAAATAAACCCATGTCACACCCTGGCCTGACCCAATAAATGAAGATAAACATAATAAATATAGACCAGGACGTGACACTCAATGACTACAGGCCGAATTTCAAATACATTAATATCAATGACTAATAGACAATTACATTGATGGAAACCACAATCTATCTGCAATGTTAAAGCTGATCTTCCCCCAAACCCCCCAAAATAAAAATAATAATGTTATGTCCCCCCCTCTTCTAAAACCAAAGTTGCGCCCCTGGATTTGACCAAGTCTCCTCACTTGATGTGTTGTGTCCTTGTGTTATTCTGCAGGTCTGTTTAGTTTGCTGGTGCCTCTGGGCACATGGAGGGATGAGGCAGGGAGGGAGAGCAGCCTGGAGCCCCTGCCTGCCAGGAGCTCCCCTGCCTGGCTCGGGGAAGGTTGGGCTGGATTAGACGGCTGACAGCTGGGCCAGATCTCTGGAGGCGCCGGGTGGAAAGGCCCCCTGTCTGACTGCCGCTGCACCAAGTGTCAATTTGAGCATGAAGGAAGGTGCAGGGAGCAGGTGAAGAGAGGGATGGAGGGAGTGAGCGAGCGAGCGAGAGAACAGGGGCCACTGGTAGTCCTCTGTGGATTGACATCATTGGTGCATGGGCCGTGCACACCGTTAGGCATCGAGAAACACACTGTTTATTTAGGAGGAGCTTCCGACTTGGGAGCACAAACGCGCACACACGGATGGCAGACGCGCGCGCAGACACACATGGATAGACAGACAGAGACAAAGCCCACTTACAAGGGTTGAGCTCTGCCCTCTTCTATATGTAAGTCTTGTTGTCGGTAGAAGTGAGTAGAGGAGAAAGTCTAACTTGCATAGTGACAGCATGTACTTACATTACCTTGTTGTTTAAGTAACACACCCACATATTTTAGATATCGGCAGGTAGCCTATTCTATTATTCTACTGGTTTGAATACCTGAGTCAACAAGTTGAAAAATCTTTCGATGTGCCCTTGAACAAGGCAAATAACCCTAAATTGGTCCAGGGGAACTGTACTACTATGGCTGACCCTGTAAAATAAAACATATCTTTATATTTAGGAAACAACAGCTTAAATAATGCCTGGAACTCTTCTTGGGAACCCACAGCTTTTCTATAATGGAAATATAACCCACCTCAGGCAGTATCCTATACAATTAAGTGCAATCAAGATTACAGACTACTTGA
Organism: Oncorhynchus masou masou; assembly: GCF_036934945.1. NCBI lineage: Eukaryota > Metazoa > Chordata > Actinopteri > Salmoniformes > Salmonidae > Oncorhynchus > Oncorhynchus masou. The sequence goes on from NC_088228.1 coordinate 26,853,975, forward strand.
AATAAAACCGTTTCTTGTTTTTAATCAAGAAAATAATTCACTGAGGGGAAATCTAATCAATTTAACTTGCCAGCCATGGTGGATGCAACGTTATGTTACCTGATTTGACTTTGAACTTTTTTGCATTGTAAAGTTTCTTTGGGGATATTTGACTAGATACGACATATACATATGAATAAAGACATGCACCAGTGACACAATTAAAGGGTCTTAGAATGTTAAAGAATAACGATGTACACAATAACATTTCCCCTAACGAGTCCATATTACTCCAATGAGGCTAAAGTGTATTTCCTGCTCTGAGACATTGACGTCACTGTGATATGGGCTAGAGAAGTTTTTACCCCATGATGGTCTAATGCAATTTTTTTTATATAAATGAGGGTGGGGTGTGGGTGTTGGGGTCAGGGGGTGTGGGTCAGGGGGCAGTATGCAAATGTGTTCCCTCATTAAACTGAACCACCAGACAACATTATCTGCGGCTGCTGTTAGGAGGATTGTTTGTGTGCATTAAAGAGGTGAGACCATGTCCGCTAACTAATGGCATCCTAATGATCAGGAACTCGCAGGCCTTTTCTTTATGCTTAAGTTGTCAGACGGGTGTGACACGGCATGACAGACGGGCATGACTATATTGTCAGGAGCTGTAATTGAAATCAATTGTGGGCAACTCAAAATGTTTGACAATTGTTTGTCACTCCTGTGAACATTTCTTAATTACACCAAACTAAGTCATTAACAAATGATTCAGTCATTTGAACAAGGGATGAAAGTAACGGCCATTAGAATAATGTAAATATATATAAAAGACACCCATTATCACCCCTAAGAGCCCAAAGAGAGTACGATGAAGATGTACCCAGTGATGTACTGACTGATGTCGTCAGAGATGCATTGAGGGATGGAGTATTTGTCTTTCTGCAGCAAAAAAATGGAAAACAAAAGTTAGCTTGTTACAATAACACGACATTACAAACAAATGACAGTGTTGCATAGGTTATATAACAAGTTGCCCAAAAAATATGAAATATAGCCTACCCTTGAGTTAAATGATTATTACTCCTACTGATTAATGATGTTTATCAGAAGTTCTCAGGAGACTTTGAGACCATTTGTGTTTGAGATGCTTATCTTTATGGTTTTTAGAGGAGTGAGGAGATTAACCCCATAACTAGCAGACATCTCAGCGTTGAGCTCAGCATCATTAGTCCACATTAATAACCCATGCAGAAGGAAATGGCTTTTTTATCATCGTAATAACATGACATCTCAGCTCCCTCTATCGCAACGCAATGCTCCTCTGAGATGACTGGGTCTCTGACTCTGACGACCTCTATGAGTCTCTCCCTGTTTGTGTGTGTGTGTGTGTGTGTGTGCACATGATCACTGGCACCAAACGTGAGTGCTGCAGCTCTGTGCCAAAACATGGTTATTTACTAACATAACTTAAGCACACCTATTGTAACAGCCTCCGGTAATGCAGTAAAGGTCAGATGATGTTTTGGACTCTTTTGGTACAGATGTGTCTTGTTGCAATGCTAAAATTGGCATTCAAACCAGCCCTACTCAGTGGCTGAGTCTACCAGCAGCAATGGAGCATTCACAACCCATCCCCAGTTCATATGGTGGGTGAGGATAACCCGGGTGGATTTTTCTGAGTATGAACATCGACTGTCGCAACATGATTGGAAACAATTCCAGACTCATGAGAGAGCCTTCAGATGGTGGATTCAAATACAGTATTTAAAATGTGTGTGTCATACACACACACACTAACAAATACACACAGGCTACCGCTACCCACTCACACTGAAACTAAAAAAAAGACGTCATTGCCCATTAGGGAGATGGATTGACAGCAACACAGAATAAATCTTTGTGGCAGACAGAACAGAAATAGAAATAGAGTGGTACATCAGATAGATAGGTCTCTAGTGGTGATGAAGTTTACCTCCGGGGGAGAGAGTTACCTTTTTAGTAATGAGGACAAACAGGAAACACTTTGGTCTACTAATGAGGAATGATTGGTCTGTGTGTGATACACAAAATCACCATCGAAGAACAACAAAGTAAAACATTTAGGATACAGAGCCACAACAGCACAACCGCAGTAATATTCCCCCGCAAAACCACCACTGTGTAGATCTTTTTATTGAAAGTATGAGCCCCATCTGGTGGCTTTAGCCTTAAAATACTGTATAGCCTATGTGCGGTTTGGTGCTGAGCCGTGGAACATTGCATGATATCTGTATTAATGCAGAACATACAGTAGCACCGTAACTGATGTGGCCAGAGCTGTAGCACTAACTTGTCATTCTATCTGTAATTAACACTGGATCATATTACTGCCACATGAATCTTCATGTGGCCATCTTTGTTTTGGTATTTTAATCCCCCGTTAAACCTCCATTAAAAACTAAATTATGTTTAATTAGATCAATAAACGTTATGTAGAGTCAGGTAGGTAGGGAGGGAGGCAGAGAAGGAAACCAATTGTCTAGTTTCCATAACACAGTTTATCATCAAAGATTAGCTTGCGCTAATTATGCTAGCAGTGCTTAGTCAGACCAGTCCGCCAGAGACTGATAACACAAGACTGCAGGGTTCCGTCTTCAACATCTCATTAGATACATGATGAAATGCAATCCTAGATGCATAGCTGGAATATGTTGCTGCAGGATATGGTGGTTGTGTGTTTTGATTTTGAACCTGGTACAGCATTAGAGTGGTATTGCTAATCAATGCAATGCATTATGGGTTGTATAAATCATCCTCTGGCACCTGGTCTATAGGTCATTAACATAAAAGTCACCAAGGAGAGATGAATGGCCAGACTGACACAGTCATATACTCTAGCAATATAATGTCTGGACCATATAGATTACATGGTAGGAATACACCACAGAAATTATTGTTATGTGGAATGGGAACGAAATGCCTGAAGTCGACTCTAGAGATTGATTCGTTTTTGATGATGTAGAACTTGAGATCAACAAATGTTGAGCTACCACTCTTCTGCAATTCCTAATCAGCATTTGACTCAAAGACCACAATATCATTTTGTTTTCTAATGACATTGTTTTTGTCATTAGAAGAAAAAAAAAATTATATTGTGGTCTTTGAGTGGCTCAAGTGACAAACCAAAACACAAACATCGCCAGACCACCGGAGATGCTGCTAAAATATTTTGATGCAAAGAGAGAAGTTACTGTTCAGATTTTTAATTGAGCAGGCATTTATTCTGCCTGAAAAGGGATCTATCTGAGAAAGTGCACACGCAAGCATTTCTAACCTGAGCCCTGTTACAGAAGGGGGACCATCTGAAGACTCACAGGCCCTTTGATGTCTTTTGAAAAACGGCATAATGCATGTGTAATTAATAAACCATTTGCATTTGATGAACTGGGGCACTTAGTCAATGTTCTCGGGATACAAATACCTGAGGAACACAATAACAACGGAAAACATTTTAAAAAAGGGAGTCTCCGCAAAAAAATACATATCTATGGCTCGCTTTGGAATTACAAATACATTAGCAGCTAATTATGTCTTAATTGCCAATATTTTAGCAGGTGTTTGTACTTAACCAGCGCTAAAGCCCTGGTGTAACGAGCTCATCAGGGTTACTCTCAGGTGAATCTGCTCTGTGGTCTTCCGTCGATAAGATGGGATACAATGGAACAGTCATTTACAATCATATTAGGCCACAAGCATTAAGAGACTACCGGTATTCACATTTGAGAATTGATGATGAAACAGTCATTAGTAATTTTACTACTACGACTACTACAAACAGTGAACAGTGATTTCTATATTATTCTATCATTTTGTACTTACCTCTGACTCTCTGGTGTCTCTGTTGGAGTGGCCCGGGATCCTAGAATCTTTAAAGGGGAAGAAATAGGTTTAGTAACTATGACAGTTCCATATGACCTTTGCCACCATTCCTAAAATGTTGCTAGTTGTTTGGGAGAAAATGTTGATTAATTCTACTTAGATTCTCCCTCAATATCAAGAAGTGTAATGAAGAAGCTTTTGTAAAGAAAAATCACAGCAATTTAAAACTCTCTCTCTTTAAGAGGAAGCCAATCCCGATCCCTTCACCTAATCAAACAGAAAAAGTAATCCAACCCAGAGCTTGATTAAATATTGAGCTTAGGAGTTTAAGATAACTTTTTTCTATTGGCCCCGTCGGCATTTGGCAGAAAGGGGTGCGTCAAACTCCCATAATTCCCCTGTGACGGTCCTCTCTGGAAGAAAGAGCTGAGCAAGCAGCTGCCTGAGCTGAACATTTCATGGAGGAGGAGAAAATGGACCACAAGCCAGACATCATTAGAGTATTTTTTTTCTACTTTCTCTACTGCTAAGCTGAGTTCATTGGAGTGGATGGGGTCTTCAGACAGAGAGTTTGAAATGCAAGGCAGACAACACCTGGGGTTGGTTGAATTTGTTGCTTGCCAGACGCAGGCCAGGCAGACCATGATGCTGTTTTGTCTGCTACTTGTGTCAGCAGTGTGTCAGTACTAATATTACAGGATATCTATATCTATTGTTATGATTGTCACTGGGACTGTTGTCATGTCCACCATCTGTAATTACAGAGTAATAGTGATAGACAGGTGCCACTTGTCAGTATCTTCAGTGGTGCTGATATTTATCAGTTTCTCTAGAGACTCTTTGACATTTTACTTTCTGGTTTTAGGACAGAGTCTTAAAGTATCTTCCTCCCAGTTGCTAAAACTGTCCCCAATGTTACATCAAATATCAGTTAAACTTTTCCCCACATCCTTTTTTTTTTTTTTGGTCTATCATTCCCCACACTCACCATTGTATTGTTCGACCTTGAATGAGATGCTGTCAGGCAGCTTTTTAGAACATAAGCGCTGCCGTTTCCCATAATCCTCTGGGAGTGTTGAGGTGAGAGCTGTGGCCCAGTAGCACTCCGAGTGGCTGGCAGCGGATCAAAAGCAAACGAGGTTCCCGAGCTCATTCCAATTATAACAGCACACACTATCAACTACAAATACAAACAGCACGTAAGTGATAGCGCTTGTGGCCTAGAGGAATGCTGCCAGAAAGCAGGCAGCATGCTAATCAGACTACCTCTTGCCATGGGCTATTTAGGGAATAGCCTCTCTCATCCCACCAATTCCCCATGCCAAAGCCAGGGAAAAAAAGAAAGAACAGGAAAAAAAGAGGGAAGTTAATTTCCTGTGGTACCTACACAATCCAAGGACAATATATTAGAAAATGAATCTTTATCTCTTGCTCTTGGCCAATATCCATATTAATTACTACAAATACACAAATCAATGTCTCCCCGGAAACCGATGTTTGGGTAGCACTTTGTAATAACTCCGGGTAATAAAGCATTTATAATGGATTAGTAAACAGTTTATTAATCATTTATTAATCATCACTCCCAAATGTGTAAATGTTAGTAAGCTAGTTATTCACACATTTAAAAACAACTTTTAAGAATTTAATAATGATTAATAAGCTCATTCATAAGATGTAGTTATAAACCATTGACTGGTTAAACCTCTACGGGACCAGTGTCCCCCACGCGGGAAGGTTGAGCTAACGTAGGCTAATGTGATTAGCATGAGGTTGTAGGTAACAGGCGCTTCGCAAGTCCTCAACAGGCAGCTTCATGAAGTAGTCAACACCAGTCTCAACGTCAACATTAAAGAGGCGACTCCAGGATGCTGGCCTTCTCGGCAGAGTTGCAAAGAAAAAGCCATATCTCAGACTGGCCAATAAAAAGAAAAGATTAAGATGGGCAAAAGAACATAGACACTGGACAGTGGACAGTGGAACTCCAGCATCCTGGAGTCTCCCCTTCACTGTTGACGTTGAGACTGGTGTTTTGCGGGTACTGTTTAAGGAAGCTTTAAGGAAGCTGCCAGTTGAGGACTTGTGAGGTGTCTGTTTCTCAAACTAGACACTCCAATGTACTTGTCCTCTTGCTCAGTAAAAAACACTTAAGGACCACTCACTGTCACAGTCATACGCTGGACCTAGTTTTGTCCCATGGAATAAATGTTGTGGATCTTAATGTTTTTCCTCATAATCCTGGACTATCGGACCACCATTTTATTACGTTTGCAATTGCAACAAATAATCTGCTCAGACCCCAACCAAGGAACATCAAAAGTTGTGCTATAAATTCACAGACAACACAAAGATTCCTTGATGTCCTTCCAGATTCCCTCTGTCTACCCAAAGACGCCAGAGGACAAAAATCAACCACCTAACTGAGTAACTCAATTTAAACTTGCGCAATACCCTAGATGCAGTTGCACCCCTAAAAACTAAAAACATTTCTCATAAGAAACTAGCTCCCTGGTACACAGAAAATACCCGAGCTCTGAAGCAAGCTTCCAGAAAATTGGAACGGAAATGGCGCCACACCAAACTGGAAGTCTTCCGACTAGCTTGGAAAGACAGTACTGTGCAGTACCGAAGAGCCCTTACTGCTGCTCGATCATCCTATTTTTCTAACTTAATTGAGGAAAATAAGAACAATCCAAAATTCCTTTTTGATACTGTCGTGAAGCTAACTAAAAAGCAGCATTCTCCAAGAGAGGATGACTTTCACTTTAGCAGTGAAATTCATGAACTTCTTTGAGGAAAAGATTATGATTTATTAGAAAGCAAATTACGGACTCCTCTTTAAATCTGAGTATTCCTTCAAAGCTCAGTTGTCCTGAGTCTGCACAACTCTCCCAGGATCTAGGATCAAGAGAGACGCTCAAGTGTTTTAGTACTATATCTCTTGACACAATGATGAAAATAATCATGGCTTCTAAACCTTCAAGCTGCATACTGGACCCTATTTTCAACTAAACTACTGAAAGAGCTGCTTCCTGTGCTTGGCCCTCCTATGTTGAACATAATAAACGGCTCTCTATCCACCGGATGTGTACCAAACTCACTAAAAGTGGCAGTAATAAAGCCTCTCTTGAAAAAGCCAAACCTTGACCCAGAAAATATAAAAAACTATCAGCCTATATCGAATCTTCCATTCCTCTCAAAAATTTTAGAAAAAGCTGTTGCGCTGCAACTCACTGCCTTCCTGAAGACAAACAATGTATACGAAATGCTTCAGTCTGGTTTTAGACACCATCATAGCACTGAGACGACACTTGTGAAGGTGGTAAATTACATTTTAATGGCATCGGACCGAGGCTCTGCATCTGTCCTCATGCTCCTAGACCTTAGTCCTGCTTTTGATACCATCGATCACCACATTCTTTTGGAGAGATTGGAAACCCAAATTGGTCTACACGGACAAGTTCTTGCCTGGTTTAGATCTTATCTGTCGGAAAGATATCAGTTTGTCTCTGTGAATGGTTTGTCCTCTGACAAATCAACTGTAAATTTCGGTGTTCCTCAAGGTTCCGTTTTAGGACCACGATTGTTTTCACTATATATTTTACCTCTTGGGGATGTTATTTGAAAACATAATGTTAACTTTCACTGCTATGCGGATGACACACAGCTGTACATTTCAATGAAACATGGTGAAGCCCCAAAATTGCCCTTGCTAGAAGCATGTGTTTCAGACATAAGGAAGTGGATGGCTGCAAACTTTCTACTTTTAAACTCGGACAAAACTGAGATGCTTGTTCTAGGTGCCAAGAAACAAAGATCTTCTGTTGAATCTGACAATTAATCTTAATGGTTGTACAGTCGTCTCAAATAAAACTGTGAAGGACCTCTGCGTTACTCTGGACCCTGATCTCTCTTTTGAAGAACATATCAAGACCATTTCAATGACATCTTTTTTTCATCTACGTAACATTGCAAAAATCAGAAACTTTCTGTCCAAAAATTATGCAGAAAAATTAATCCATGCTTTTGTCACTTCTAGGTTAGACTACTGCAATGCTCTACTTTCCGGCTACCCGGATAAAGCACTAAATAAACTTCAGTTAGTGCTAAATACGGCTGCTAGAATCCTGACTAGAACCAAAAAATGTGATCATATTACTCCAGTGCTAGCCTCTTTACACTGGCTTCCTGTCAAAGCAAGGGCTGATTTCAAGGTTTTACTGCTAACCTACAAAGCATTACATGGGCTTGCTCCTACCTATCTCTCTGATTTGGTCCTGCCGTACATACCTACACGTACGCTACGGTGACAAAACGCAGGCCTCCTAATTGTCCCTAGAATTTCTAAGCAAACAGCTGGAGGCAGGGCTTTCTCCTATAGAGCTCCATTTTTATGGAACGGTCTGCCTACCCATGTCAGAGATGCAAACTCGGTCTCAACCTTTAAGTCTTTACTGAAGACTCATCTCTTCAGTGGGTCATATGATTGAGTGTAGTCTGGCCCAGGAGTGGGAAGGTGAACGGAAAGGCTCTGGAGCAACGAACCGCCCTTGCTGTCTCTGCCTGGCCGGTTCCCCTCTTTCCACTGGGATTCTCTGCCTCTAACTCTATTACAGGGGCTGAGCCACTGGCTTATTGGGGCTCTCTCATGCCGTACCTGGAAGGGGTGCGTCACCTGAGTGGGTTGATTCACTGATGTGGTCATCCTGTCTGGGTTGTGCCGTGGCGGAGATCTTTGTGGGCTATACTCAGCCTTGTCTCAGGATGGTAAGTTGGTGGTTGAAGATATCCCTCTAGTGGTGTGGGGGCTGTGCTTTGGCAAAGTGGGTGGGGTTATATCCTTCCTGTTTGGCCCTGTCCGGGGGTGTCCTCGGATGGGTCCACAGTGTCTCCTGACCCCTCCTGTCTCAGCCTCCAGTATTTATGCTGCAGTAGTTTATGTGTCGGGGGGCTAGGGTCAGTTTGTTATATCTGGAGTACTTCTCCTGTCCTATTCGGTGTCCTGTGTGAATCTAAGTGTGCGTTCTCTAATTCTCTCCTTCTTTCTTTCTTTCTCTCTCTCGGAGGACCTGAGCCCTAGGACCATGCCCCAGGACTACCTGACATGATGACTCCTTGCTGTCCCCAGTCCACCTGACCATGCTGCTGCTCCAGTTTCAACTGATCTGCCTTATTATTATTCGACCATGCTGGTCATTTATGAACATTTGAACATCTTGGCCATGTTCTGTTATAATCTCCACCCGGCCACCCCACATAGCCTGGTTCCTCTCTAGGTTTCTTCCTAGGTTTTGGCCTTTCTAGGGAGTTTTTCCTAGCAACCGTGCTTCTACACCTGCATTGCTTGCTGTTTGGGGTTTTAGGCTGGGTTTCTGTACAGCACTTTGAGATATCAGCTGATGTACGAAGTGCTATATAAATAAATTTGATTTGATTTGACCTATTTTAAACATCTTATGAATGGAGTAATAATGAGTAAATTATGAATAAACCATTTACTAATTCATTATCAATGCTTTATTACCTGCAGTTATTATAAAGCGCTTGATCTTATGTTATTCATTTGATGACTGTCTAAAGGTGATCCATGACAGAGGAAAATATACATGGGCTGGATGAAATATTCATTTGACAAATGACTCGCACAACACAGGCCTTCATTCGAACCTGTGGCAAAATATAACATTTGGGAAAAGGGAGCTACTTATTAATTTACAGACCAGTAAACACTGTTTATTACTATATAGTTACTAGTTGCTCATAAGCATCATATTCCTTGTGTGCCACACAGTGCTGTGATTTATAGTTTGTTGTTTTGAAAAGGGAGAACGGGAGATAGAGATATAGGAGGATGTATGGAGGAGAGGAGCTGTCTCTCGCGGACAACCCATTGGAGCTTGGCGTCTCTCCAGAGCCACGCAGGGGCGGCGGAGTACAGCGTGAGCCTGGGCGCGAAGCACACATTGTGCACCGCGGGACCCCACCAGCCCCGGCCCGAAGGCACAATTCTCAAGGACATGGAGAACTGGGGCAGAGAACCTCCTAGCTTCACACTGCTACAGTAGGGCAGGATGCGTTATTGAGAGAGAGAGAGAGCGAGAGATTGAGAAAGAGAGACAGAAAGAAAGAGAGAGAGAAATAGAGCTAGAGTGAGAGAGAGTTTCCAAACTGTTTTTCCTTTCTTGATGATAGGAGATATGCATGGTTTCTGGATCTATTAACCAGTAACTCCTATCTGAGACATTGTATCTTAGGGATCCGATTCCATTACCGGGATCAAATTCTACAACATCCAGTGAAGTTGGAGGGCACCAAATTCAAATGACAAAATTGTAATATTAAACATTCATGAACATACAACTGTCTTACATAATTTAAAAGCATGACTTCTTGTTAATCCAACCTCGTTGTCAGATTTCAAAAAGGCTTTACAGTGAAAGCATACCATGCTATTTTCTAAGGACAGCGCCCCACATCAAAATACTTTTTCAAACCAGCACAAGCATCACAAAAATCACAAATAGAGATAAAATAAACAAACATTTGAAGATCATCCTCGGTTTGCAATCCCAAGGGTCCCAGCTACACAATGAATGGTCGTTTTGTTCGATAAAGTCCTTTATATCCAAAAAAGTCTGTTTAGTAGGCGCCATTGATTTCCGTAATCCACTCGTTCAACATGCATACAAACAATTCCAAAAAGTTACTGGTAAAGTTCATCCAAATAAATTAAACAATGTTTCTAATTGATCCTCAGTTACTCTAATATCTAAATAAACGATCAAATTTAAGTTGGAGAATAATATGTTCAATAGGGAAGATAAATAACAAAGAGCACGCACCTCATTCACACGCGCATCAAAACTACTTCTCTAATGAGGGACACCTTGGATAACTTGTTATGGCTGCAATCCTGCTAACGGGATCGATATGACAAGTACCAGTGAAAATAGAGGGCGCCAAAATCAAACCACAGAAATCTCATAATTACAATTCCTAAAACATACATGTGTCTTATATCATTTTAAAGGTAATCTTATTGTTAATCTCACCAAAGTGTCCAATTTCAAATATAATTTTCCGCAAAAGCACTACAAAAGATTGTTAGGTCTCCACCAAACCACAGCCATTTTCCAGCGAAATATAGCATTCACAAAAAGCAGAAACATTTTTTTATCACTAACCTTGAATTATCTTCATCAGATGACATTCATAGGACTTCAAGTTACACAATACATGCATGTTTTGTTTGATAAAGTTCATATTTATATAAAAAAATCTGAGTTTATATTGGCGTATTAGATTCACTAGTTCCAAAAACATCAAGTGATTTTGCATAGCCACATCGTTTCTACAGAAATACTCATCATAAATGTAGATGACAATAGTTATACACATGGAATTATAGATATACCTCTCCTTAATGCAACCGCTGTGTCAGATTTCCAAAAAGGTTTACGGAAAAAGCAACCCATGCAATAATCTGAGACGGAGCTCAGAACAGTAGCGAAATTAGCCACCGTGTTGGAGTCAACAGAAACCAGAAAATACATTAACATTTTTCCTTACCTTTGATGAACTTCATCAGAATGCAGTCCTAGGAATCCCAGGTCCACAATAAATGCTTGATTTGTTCGAAAATGTCTGTTATTTATGTCCAATTAGCTACTTTGGTTAGCGCGTTTGGTAAACAATTCCAAAGTCACAAAGCGCGTCCACTATAACGTGACGAAATGTCCAAAAGGTCCGTAACAGTCAGTAGAAACATGTCAAACGATGTACTGAATCAATGTTTAGAATGTTTGTTTACATAGATCTTGAATAACGTTCCAACCGGAGAATTAGAATGACTTCAGATGAGCGGTGGAACGCAGGTCCTTCCCTGTGAACGCGCATGGAGAAAGCATGGTCAACTCATGTCAGTGGTGACTATTTCCTGTCTCATTAGACCCCCCTTCACATTAGAGTCATCAGACAAAGTTACATTGACTGTTGACATCTAGTAGAAGGCGTAGGAAGTGAAAACTCATCCATATCTCGCTGTAATTTCAATGAGAGCTTGGTTGAAAATCTGCCACCCCCAGAAAAAATCAAAACAGGAAGTGGAATTTATCAGGTTTTTGCCTGCAATATGAGTTCTGTTATACTCACAGACACAAACTTTGGAGTGTGTTAAATCCAATGCTACAGATTATATGTATATCCTAGCTTCTGGGCCTGAGGAATAGACAGTTAACTTTGGGCACGTCAGTCATCCGAACTTCTGAACACTGCTTCCTAGCCCTAAGAGGTTTAATGACACTTGATGAAATGAATGTCTTGAATCTAATTTTGCCTTATAGACCATACAATAGTCCCCTAATTTCTTATTGTTATGTAGTCTAGACACAAAGCTGTGTGTGTGTGTGTGTGTGTGTGTGTGTGTGTGTGTGTGTGTGTGTGTGTGTGTGTGTGTGTGTGTGTGTGTGTGTGTGTGTGTGCGTGCGTGCGTGCGTGCGTGCGTGCGTGCGTGCGTGCGTGCGTGCGTGCGTGTGTGTGTGTGTGTGTGTGCGTGTGTGTGTGTGTAGGTGTGTGTGTGTGTGTGTGTATTTAACTAGGCTCTGAACTCAGTCATATCTAATAACGCATTTGTTGTATAATATCCCAATGAGTGGTTTAGTTTGGGATCAATTTCTCATCTTGTTTATTCCTGCCGTCCATGTCTTTTATAGACAAATAAGAATATCATCTGGAAATGTAAATTACAGCTTAATGTTTTACTTACTTCTTAGCCAATGCATGACTATGGTTTTCACAACTCGACAACTTCCAAAAACATGAGTGTTTTGTAACGCGCTAACACGTTTGTGTACTTCCATAGCTTTAAGAAGTTCGATTTTTCTCTCGAGTCCAGGATTCATGGCAACCTTCCAGGACACATATTACACCAGTTGAAGAAGTCATGCATGCCTCTAGAATATTCTCCCTGTATGAAGACTTACTTGACCTATTACTTTGACTTTTTAGTTGACCAAAGGGCCTCAAAGGTGCATCTCCAGCGATCTCTGTTCTGGACGGTTTTCTTGACTTCAATCCAGGTGGTCATCGTAAGTGCTCTTCATAAGCAATTCTCTTCATCTCAGTATGAAGAGAGAGGCCTATTTGATGACATTTCAAATAGACACTACACTGAAAAAAGAGAAACAAGATCCAATGGTACAGAGGTGCTTTAATTCTAAAGGGCCCAGCCCAGCCATGGACACCGTGTTCTCCCTCCTCCTCACTCCCTTTCCCCCTCCCTCCTTCCCCCTCTCAGGAACACGTTGTCAGTGGGTCAGCAGCCACTCTCTCTCCTCATCACAGGGAGCTGAACACACTGTGCCGAGATAGAGTACCCCCAACCAGACAGAGTACCCCGACCAGACCTGGCCACATCGACCCATGCTACCAACCCGGCCCTCTAATGGAAGTCCTGGGCATCCAGATGCCTCTCCCCGTCCCTCTGGCCCTAACGGGGGCATCAAGTAGGGCTCTACTCATCATCCTGACCAGCGGGCCCCCTCTACCCTCCTCAACCCCCCTTCCTTCTCCCCAGGCAGGCCTTTTTGGGAACATTGTGGGCAGATGTGTCCAGATGAGTACGTTCTAATTTCTTAGCCAGGTTAATGCTCAGCCAGAGGCCCTGGAGGATCGATAGCTTTATTTCCCTAAAACACCGGCATGGCGAGAGGCGACTCACAGGGCGCTTTTAATATCGCCAGCGTCCCAGTGTGTCCCAGTGACGACTGGGCCATATCGATCATGCCACACTGGAAATACGTGCGCCTTCTGGGGAAGGATCTATTTGTGTCACCCTGGGCTGAGATGGGGTCTCTGCTGGAGGAGGAGAGAGCCCAGCCAATGGAGGATGCCAAAAACATCAAAATAGCCATGTTTACAGATTACCCAAAGGGAAAGCAAATTACTGCAATTATGCAGGCTGTGGGAATACTGATATCAACATACCTGCTATTCCTCCCAGAGACACAACTTTTATGAGAATAGAACACAAACAAAAACAGCACACTGTTCATTTGATTTGACGGCTAAACTGCAATAAACATTGGTGGTCGGTTTTAACTAAGTGAAGCCCCACACGTCATATGTATTGAAATGAATCATTTGTTTTTTTGGAGATCACACGGTTGTGCACACTAACTTCAACTCACGAACACACATTTCAGTTGATTGACTGGTAAACATCATTGTTATGCCGCCATGCATTTCGGTATATTGGATATGTTTTCTGATCATTTTCCAGGAATAATGATGTATATAGATACTTTATTTATTACCGCAATTCCTATCTTTTCCCAGGCAGTGCCAACTGATCACCAATGAAACACCCTAACATGCTTCCCAGAAAATGTGACAGATCTATCATTGTAATATTCATCTGTTCATACAGAATGCAATTCCGCATGATGGGCCTTTTGTTGTGGGCTGTATGTGTGCCATATTCATGACACAGACCATAATAGTCTAAATCCTCTTCTGTTCCCCTGAGAGACCACAGAGGACAATGTCATGTCCAATTATCTGGCTACACTATAGAGATGAATCACAACTCATGTCAAGATGCTACAATCTACGCTACAAACATGCACACAAGCACACGTGCACTCTCACCAAGGCCAGGTTGTAGAGGGCAACAGATATTAACATTGATAGTATACATTCTCCCAGGTCATGTATGGATTGGACAGGCAGATTGGATTGGCCGTGCTTTTTTTGAAAGATAAATTGACATAGACGATTTCGAGGAGCTATACTGGTTAGAGAGATCGAAATTGTTTGAGCAAAATATGTTTATCGATTTTGGGCATGTAGGTATTTCAATTTATGGCAGATCAGGCAACCAATTTCCTCCTAATTGTCAGAACAATCACTAGATGTGCTTCCAGGTCACCAAGTTCACCAACACCTGATATTCAGAGTCTAACAGCAAAATCCACTAAACTATCATAACAATACCTAGCCAACAAATCAATCAATGTTTCTCTCTCCTCGTCGTGCTGTTTGGTTTGTGATGGCTGCTCGTGGTTGGGTGGGTGGACTCTACCTTAGCCGGGCACAACCTAGTGCCATCTCACCCTGAAGTGGTGCAGAGCTCCGGCCCAATAAAGCAGGCTGCCTCCCCAGGGCCCCTCCCTCAAGCCTCCAGTCAACGCTTGTTTTTGCACCATTTATTTAGTGTGACACATCTCCAATTAAACTGTGGAGGCTGCTGCATTTCCTCCATAACTACCTCTTATTCCTCCCCATAGACTTTCTGTCACACTGAGAGAGGGATGGAAGGTGGGAGAGAGAGAGAGAGATGGAGAGAGAGGGGGATGGAGAGAGAGAGAGATCACATCTTGCCTGCCAGCTATATGATCAAATAGTCATTTTCCCCTCAGTGGTTAGAAGCCTCGACTGAAAGGTGCCTTGAATTATAATTATCAAAATATTGAACAAGATAATCTTCTGAAATAATACCGTCAACATGACACCTGAGAAGACACTGCGTATACACTGAACAAAAATATAAACGCAACATATAAAGTGTTGGTTCCATGTGTCATGAGCTGAAACAAAATTTCCCAGAAAATTTCCATACGTACAAAAGCCTATTTCTCTCAAATTTTGAGCACAAATTTGTTTACATCCCTGTTAGCATTTATCCTTTGCCAAGATAATCCATCCACCCAACAGGTGTGGCATATCAATAAGCTGGCATGCTGACTGCAGGAATGTCCATCAAAGCTATTGCCAGAGAATTTAATGTTCAATTCTCTACCATAAGCCGCCTCCAACATTGTTTTAGGGAATTTGGCAGTACATCATACCGGTCTCACAACGGCTGACCACATGTATGGCATTGTGTGAGCGAGCGGTTTGCTAATGTCAACATTGTGAACAGAGAGCCCCATGGTGCTGGTGGAGTTATGATATGGGTCGTTATAAGCTACGGACAACGAACACAATTGCATTTTATTGATGGCAATTTGAATGCACAGCATTCAGCATTATTAATGCACGGCCACATGTCTCAAAGATCTGTACACAAATCCTGGAAGCTTAAAATGTCCCAGTTCTTCCATGGCCTGCATACTTACCACACACGTCACCCATTGAGCATGTTTGGGATGCTCTGGATTAGGGCTGTGGTGGTCATGCAATTTTGTCAGCCGGTGATTGTCAAGCAAATAACTGCCAGTCTCACGGTAATTGACCATTAATTAACATAAGAACATTTAGCATCTCCTGGCTTCCACGCATAGCCTACACGCCACTGATGCAGACCTTTGGAACATCTACATTTTAAAAAGTGTAATAAATCTATGAAATATTACCTACACCATCACAATATATCCATTATTTATTTTAGACCGGTTTAAAGAAATATGACATGAAGAAAATGTAGTCTATTTCGGAAGAACAGAGTAGCATATTCTGAGTTGTCCTTATATTAGGCCCTGATCTGGCTATGCCATATGGCTGTGGGCTACACTAGTTAATTTAGCAGACAAGATTTGCTTAGAATTCCATGGCATTATTTTATAGTATGAAGAATACAATTGAACAAAGCTGAATAAAATAGAAGGATATTTTCTCCAAACGATTTAAGGGAGTGAACACATGACTATTCTGTGGTGAGCGGTTAACAAAGAAACAGGTCCTATATGCTTAATTTAGAGTTATTTATGTAACTTTAGTTGTGATACAAATGTTGGGTTATATATTTAACATTCTAAGGCTGCATGATGCGACTCTAATGATGATTTGAAAAAAGTTGCATGGAAGGCATGAGCGCTCTTTGTTTTCTTTTGTGCAGGTTGTACACACTTTATCAGTCTCTCATTCACAATTTGACAAGCACTTGACAATGCCTCAAATTTCCCAGCTGCTAAATCTCCTCTCATGCACATGGCTCTCAGTCACGTGATTGGGTCTTTCTACAAGTGAAGACAGACACATCCGGGATGCATCTGTGTGTGTCCTTATCCAATTCAGAGGCGCATAGTGAAGATATTGGAAGAACTGTCCACATTCACTTTTCGTCAGCCAACAAGATGAGTAGGCCTAACCAACAGAAAAAGCACTGGCCTATGTCAATCTACTATCCCCCATAGTACAAAAGTTTACCTATTCTATTCTGTGCGATAAATAAATATTCCAAACATAGTCTGGGACAGTTGTGGGATGCGATAGATCCCAAATTAATACAACCACTAGCATAAAAAACAGTTTTAAGCAACGAGCCTGATGCAACAGATGAGAACGTTTAGCTTAAAATGTTAATAAACTATAAGGCTATTTTTTCACATTATATACGCAGCATTGTGTAGGATATAGACATGAGAAAACACCATTGTCAAGAGTTGCCATAAATGTGATTATGCACGTAATGCTCTCATTATAAAGCTGCATTTTTATTGTGAAAATGACCTTCACCAAAACCTGAAACTCACGCACTTCATATGTATGCCAGTTAGGCTCTACACACGATGTAAAGTGGATTAAAGTGCTTAATTTTAAAAAGTTACTTGGCAACTTTAGTTGTGAAACATATAGGCCTATGGGCTTCATGAGGTGTGCAGCTATGATTTGAAAAGGTCAAACAAAGAAAAGTCATGCACTGTTTGGCTTAAACTGGGCATCATTCACAAGTGATAATATATCATTCACAAGTGCTAGGCTAATATTGTCACCCATCACATTATTCTTTATGTAATCTTGTCTTTACAAATACTAAATGATATATGTGTGAAATTTGTTTGATTTAAAATAGACCATTATCATGCACCTGTCTCAACAGGGGCAACGGAAAAAAATATATCATATATGCACTTAAATGAAAAATGCTTTTCAGTGGTTAATTTTCATGCCAGCCAGGTAAGCTGTTGTAAAGAGAAGCAATGTGCTTAATATTAGGAAAGTTGAGAAATAAATATAGTAGGCCTAGCCTATAGAAAGCTGATGGGATCCTCCTCTTTTTAATAGAGGCCATCACTCTGTTTTCTAAAGCAAGTGCATAGCCTATAGAAATGTTGCGCAACAATAGATCATGGGCACCCATGAAGTGTTTGATATATTTGCATTGATGTCAGAGTGATTAGAGGGACAATAGAGTGCTGGTTACCAGGCATTTAGCAGGTTTTGTAGGCAACTTATGACCATCAGCAGCATCAGAGGATCCAGCTAATATCCAGCAACATCGCACAGCCATTAAGAGGAGTGGGACAACATTCCAGAGGCCACAATCAACAGTCTGATCAACTCTATGCGAAGGAGATGTGTCTAGCTGCATCAGGCAAATGGTGGTCACACCAGATACTGACTGGTTTCCTGATCCATGCCCCTACTTTTTTTTAAAGGTATCTGTGACAAACAGATGCATATCTCTATTCCCAGTCATGTGAAATCCATAGATTAGGGCCTAATGAAAGTATTTCAATTGATTGATTTCCTTAATTGAACTGTAACTCAGTATGATCTCGGAAATTGTTGCATGTTGCGTTAATATTTTTGGTCAGTAGTATTTGTCCTCATTTTTACCTCTTGCCCAATAGTCCATGGATGAAAAGGTACTGAATGAACATTTATAATTAATCAAATGATATCTTTACTTCATGCCAAAAACAAGCGCGCTACAATTAATTAGTGCTAAATGTAAGGGGCACTCTTGCCATACATAATTTATTATATGGATTACCAACTGTTTCTTCGGCTGTCCCCATAGGAGAACCGTTTTAGGTTCCAGTTTGAACTATTTTGGGTTCCATGAACCAAAAGAGTTCTATCTGGAACCAAAAAGGGTTCCTCAAACTGTTATCCTATGGTGACAGCTGACGAACCCCTTTAGGTACTAGATAACAACCTATTTTTTAAGTGTGGGGTCATTTTGACCCCAAGAAGAAACTGTTCGAAATATCAGCAATCATAGCATAATAGAAAGGTAATGCTAATGAAAACATCATTAGGTATGTAAATAATGTCATCTGACATTTTTTTTTAAATAACCAAAACCGACCAAAAATGTTCAGATAATTTGCATATTCTGTCAAAAGAAAATATATGCTATATTTTCCCTTATATAATGTGCAGCTTTTTTTCCAAAGTACAATCCCCATTCCCAACAAAAAGCAGATTTACCATAATTTGATTGTAGTATCATTTAGTATTTTTTTCTTCATACTTATGTGGTAAAAGCGACTGCCGTTTAAAGAGCCAGTTCACAAAATTTGAAATACACAGTTGAAGTCGGAAGTTTACATACACTTAGGTTGGAGTCATTAAAACTTGTTTTTAAACAACTCAACAAACTATAATTTTGTCAAGTCGGTTAGGACATCTACTTTGTGCATGACACAAGTCATTTTGCCAACAATTGTTTACAGACAGATTATTTCCCTTATAATTCACTGTATCACAATTCCTTTAAACAGCTTGGAAAATTCCAGAAAATTATGTCATGGCTTTAGAAGCTTCTGATAGGCCAATGGACATCATTTGAGTCAATTGGAGGTGTACCTATGGATGTATTTCAAGGCCTCCCTTCAAACTCAGTGCCCCGTTGCATGACATCATGGGAAAATCAAAGTAAATCAGCCAAGACCTATAATTGTAGGACTTTACAAGTCTGGTTCATCCTTGGGAGCAATTTCCAAATGCCTCAAGGTACCACGTTCATCTGTTCAAACAATAGTATGCAAGTAATAACACCATGGGAGCATGCAGCCATCATACCGCTCAGGAAGGAGACGCGTTCTGTCTCCTGAAGATGAACTTACCTTGGCGCGGAAAGTGCAAATCAATCCCAGAACAACAGCAAAGGACCTTGTGAAGATGCTGGAGGAAACAGGTACAAAGGTATTTATATCCACAGTAAAACTAGTCCTATATCGACATAAGCTGAAAGGCCGCTAAGCAAGGAAGAAGCCACTGCTCCAAAACTGCCATAAAAAAGCCAGACTACAGTTTGCAACTGAACATGGGAACAAAGATCATACTTTTTGGAGAAATATCCTCTGGTCTGATGATTTAAAAAAACAAACTGTTTGGCCATAATGACTATCGTTATGTTTGGAGGAAAAAGGGGGAGGCTTGTAAATAATTCCCTCTACTATTATTCTGACATTTCACATTCTTAAAATAGATTGATGATCCTAACTGACCTAAGACAGGGAATTTTTACTAGGATTAAATGTCAGGAATTGTGAAAAACTGAGTTAAAATGTATTTGGCTTAGGTGTATGTAAACTTCCGACTTCAACTGTACTTTTTTTATTGAGGGAGGATCAGCTTAATATTGCGGAAAGAATGTTGCTTCGAATGTAATTGTCTGCATAATTTCCAATCCCCCATATTTTTTGGGTAAATACTGTGTATATATCCATACACCCATGCATACATATACACATATATACATACACATACCTATATAGACATACATACTTTTTAAAAGAATATACCTTTATTATTATTCCCCGCAAACCCTACCGCCGATCCCCAAATTGGAGTAAACTAATAAACACTTCTGCTTCTACCTTCAATGTATACTTCTTATACACATTTTACAGACACAGTCTTCTTTACAATAGTTCTCTCTTGTTTGTTCTTAGTCCTTCCTCTATTTCTGATGTCCATCCAGTTTGATTTCTATTTGTAACTATGCTATTTCACAGAAGTTCCGAATCTATATACATTCTACAGATCCCGTATGCTTTACATTGTTTATCTTGTTATTAGTCCCACCCTTCTGCTCCATTCAACCCCTCTCATCTATCCCTCGACATCATCCATTTCGGATTTCTATTTGCCATATATTTTTCAACTGTGCTGTGATGCTTCACAAAAGAATTGAACCTTCCTATTCTCATAGATTCTACAGATTGTAAATTAAAAATATATTTTTTTGCTAAAATAATTATTATATTATTGATTGATTGACTATGGCTTTTCAAATCACCCAGTATTGCTATCTGTAGCGTTAGTTCTAGGCAAATGTTGCAATTCTTCAGCCATTCCTGGACCTGTGACCTGTGACCAAAAACGAGCTACATATGGAAAATACCAAAATAAATGATCTAATGACTCTGACTTCAACTGTACTTAATTGTATTGCCAAAATACAATCAATGAATCCTGAGAGACATTGACCAAAAATCCACCCTCAGATTGTTTAAATAAATATTTTGTCTCCTGAGAAACTTTGACTCAAATAAATACTTTAGATTTGCCCTAGAATAACCAATACACCTCTCTGTGTATTCAGATCATATTTGAGTTTTGTATTGCAGTTCTATCAAGTATGTCCACCATTGGCAAATTTTTATATGCACAAAAATAAGGTATTTTTTGTTTTGTGCACAGTCCTACGATATGGGGTATAGAAAAGTACAATCACTGGGAGCTTTATCTCTGCACATGATCTATCTGTTCAAAACTACTGATACAGATCCCCATACACCCTCTGGTGGTATGATAGTTTATAGTCCTAATGTTCAGACACTTGGTGTAACTTCCTAATTTTGAGTTGCACCCCCTTTTGCCTTCAGAACAGCTTCAATTTGTCGGGGAATGGACAAGTTGTCAAAAGCGTTTCGCAAGGATGCTGGCCCATGTTGACTACAATGCGTCAAAGTTGTGTCAAGTTGGCTGGATACCCTTTGGGTGGTGGACCATTTTTGATACACACTGGAAACTGTTGGTGGTGAAAAACCCTGCAGCGTTGCAGTTCTTGACACACTCAAATCAGTGCACCTGGCACCTACCACCATACCCAATTCAAAGGCACTTAAATCTTTTGTCTTGCCCATTCACCCTCTGAATGGCACACATACACAATCCATGTCTCAATTGTCTCAAAGCTTAAAAGTCCTTCTTTAACCCTTCTCCTCCCCTCCATCTACACTGATTGAAGTGGATTTATAAAGAGACATCAATAAGGGATCATAGCTTTCACCTGGATTCACCTGGTCAGTATATATCATGGAAAGAGCAAGTGTTCTTAATGTTTTGTACACTTAGTGTATGTCTCCAAAAAAAAACACGATTCAAATAAAGGCCTTATCAAATTACTATAGTCGGAATTAGGGATTTTTGGCTGGGGTCAAAATGATCATATTGATACAAAAACACTCAATAATGATTTAGATGTATTAATAACAAGTTGAGTGACAAAGTCATGAGAAATTGGAAGAATTGTGTGAACCACCTTTGGACTATGATCAAAAATATGCCCCTGGGGTCAAAATGACCCATCGGTAGTTTGAGTCTGTTTCTTTCAAATTTGGACTAGAACCACTATCACCACTCGCTCCTGTCCGCCCTGCACACGGTAGCCTTCTCATGGTTGTGAAATCTGCAGAATGACTAAAACACAAGGACTTTTATAGACAGCTCCATTGATAACATTACCCTCAATTCCAATCCCCCACACCTGGTGCTGAAAAAGAGGCTGCATTCAAAACATCCAAAAATCCCACCCTATTACATAAAGAGTCACGGGGTCATACTCATCAAAAACACTATGTAAATCAAATGTGGACTAGTGAGGGGTTGCTTTCTCCCACTATCCTATTACGCTCAACAATTAGCACAGTGACGTCTCCATCTTGCTGAATTGATGAGTGCCCAAAAGAGATCCCACAGTACAGGAGTATAAAGGAAGAGTCTTCCTCCAACCACATAACCCTCCTCCTCCCATCCCTTCACCCCCTCATCCCTGTGCACCCCGTGGCACCAGACAGTCACAGGAGGAGTGACTTTGTCCGACCCCATTCCCGTCTGCGAGGGTGGCAGCTGCCAGGGAGGGCTGGTGGGGGAGCGCCCAAAACGGTGTGTCTGCCAAGCCAAGGGGCCAGGGGGAGCCCCAGTGGCAGCTGGGAAGGGTGGGGCAGCCAGCTGTGGAGCAGCAGGATGGTGCTGGGGTGACTGGGAGATGCCACCAGACCCTGAGCACTGCACATTCATAAAGACACATAGGTTACATGCAGATCGTTATAAAGGAGTGCAAACTAACACAAACAGGATTTCTCTATTTTCTTTTAGTTTTTGAAACATCAAAAAACATTTACATTTTAGTAGACACTCATCTAAAACAACTCACAGGAGCACATAGGGTTAAGTGCATTGCTCAAGGACACATAGGTGGATTTTTCATCGAGTCAGTCAGTGATTCGAACCAGCGACCTTTCAGTTACTGGCCCAACGCTTTTAACCGCTAGGTTATCTAACACACAAACACATTATCATCATCAGCAGCAGGGCAAGGCAGGGCCATCATCTCCACACTCTGGTCACGTGTTCTGGCCACACATCTGGTGCACCATCTGTATCTCTCCCCCCTACGTGAGCTGAGAGGGAGAAGAAGGGGGAGGGGAGGTCATTTTGGGTGTAAATATGCCCTGGACCTTTCCAGACACATCTGGACCAGACAGACTGGGTATGCAGGGTGTGGTGGGAGCGTATTGAACCTATACTGCCAATACAGTAAATACACAGATATTCAGAACAAGGAACTCACAAAGCAATCTTACAATATTATCTGGCTATATCCATACATTTGGAGAAGAGACATTTGAAAGAAAGACACTGTATAAAAATTCTAGCAATTTATTGTTGCAGTTTTTCCAGTGACATACTGTACCATTTAACATCACAGTGACACTTACAGTAGCGACCCCATCATATTGGCTACAGGGAGCTGAATGAAAAACAAAACATTAATTACAAGATATGTACTACCGTATACCAAGGTTAGTATCTTTGAGGCTGACTGGAAATCAATGATATACTTCTCTTCTCTGTAACATGTGAATGGTGTGTCCATGTAGTAATAGTGTATCAAGCCCAAGGTTTAATAGAATAACACAACTAGTCTGTACAAGCGTAAGATGCTGCATGACATTAATGGAAATGTATCTCAAAGCCTCACAACACACACCCTCTTGAGTGTTTTATGTAATATTGTACCTAACTCACATTCGGTTGGTGGTAACGTACAACATGACACTTTGAATTACATGTTTATTCTGGGGGGGGGGGAAATGGCTTACGTCATTGTAAAGACTCCATCAGACTGAAAGAAGCTTATGTGGGACTGATTATACTGAATGTACGAGTGAGTCTGATTGGACAGTCTGTGGTCAAAGCACTCCCCCAGACCCATAATGGGAATATTCAGTATGGACATAATGTTCATAAAGTTGCAAATAAAAATGTTATGTATCGAGCAGACACTATTCTCCATCACATGGAACAGAGATCTGTGTCGGATGTACATTAAGACATATGTTTGGAATTTCGCCCAACTGAATAAAGCTCTTAACCAGCTGTCCAATAACAGAGCACACTGAAGCACCAAGGCCATATTCTGACAACAGATAGTGTAGATGCTACTAATGTTAACCTTTAGGAGCAGCAGGGGGCATTGCAAGCATTCAGGTGCCCTATTCATAAAGCGTCTCAGAGTAGGAGTGCTGATCTTGGGTCCATGTAGTCCTTCACAGTGTGATCGCAAAGGAAAAACTGATCGCAAATCAGCTATCCTAATCAGACACTTTAGGAGTATGGGCTCAGCGCGGTTTTACACACACACAGTGCATCCGGAAAGTATTTACACACCTTCACCTTTTCCACATTTTGTAACGTTACAGCCTTATTCTAAAATGGATTTAATAAAATAAAAACTCAATCTACACACAATACCCCATAATTAAAAAGAAAAAACAGGTTTTTAATAAAAACATTTTTTTTTTTTTTACAGAAATACCCTATTTACATAACTACTCAGACCCTTTGCGACCTGACACAAAATTGAGCTCAGGTGCAACCTGTTTCCATTGATCATCATTGAGATGTTTCTGCAACTTGATTGGAGTCCACCTGTGGAATATTCAATTGATTGGACATGATTTGGAAAGGCACACACCTGTCTAAATGAGGTCCCACAGTTGAAAGTGCATGTCAGAGCAAAAACCAAGCCATAAGATAGAAGCAATTGTCCGTAGAGCTCTGAGACATTTCTGCATCATTGAAGGTCCCCAAGACCACAGTGGCCTCCATTCTTAAATGGAAGTTTGGAACCACCAAGACTCTTCATAGAGCTGAGCAATCGGGAGAGAAGGACCTTGGTCAGGGAGAAGAACCCAATGGTCATTCTGACAGAGCTCCAGAGTTCCTCTGTGGAGATGGGAGAATGTTCCAGGAGGACAACCATCTCTGTAGCTCTCCACCGAGCAGGCCTTTATGGTAGTGGTCAGAAGGAAGCCACTCCTCAGTAAAAGGCACGGCAGCCCGTTTGGAGTTTGCCTGGCGTCACGTCTGGAGGAAACCTGGTAGCATCATGTCGGGATATTTTTCAGCAGCAGGGACTGGTAGACTAATCAGGATCGAGGGAAAGATGAATGGAGCAAAGTACAGAGATCCTTGATGAAAACGTGCTCCAGAGCGCTCAGGACCTTAATACTGGGGCGAAGGTTCACCTTCCAATAGGACAACGACCCTAAGCACAAGGACAAGACAGGAGTGGATTCTGGACAGGTCTCAAAGTCATTGAGTGGCTCAGCCAGAGCCTGGAGTTGAACCCGATCGAACATCTCTGGAGAGACCTGAAAATAGCTGTGCAGCGACGCTCCCCGTATGAGAGGATCTGCAAAGAACCGGATAAACTCCCCAAATACAGTGGGGCAAAAAAGTATTTAGTCAGCCACCAATTGTGCAAGTTCTCCTACTTAAAAAGATGAGGCCTGTACACTTCAACTATGACAAAATTAGAATTTTTTCTCTCCAGAAAATCACATTGTAATATATTTGCAAATTACGGTGGAAAATAAGTATTTGGTCAATAACAAAAGTTTATCTCAACACTTTGTTATATACCCTTTGTTGGCAATGACAAGAGGTCAAACGTTTTCTGTAAGTCTTCACAAGGTTTTCACACACTGTTGCTGGTATTTTGGCCCATTCCTCCATGCAGATCTCCTCTAGAGCAGTGATGTTTTGGGGCTGTTGCTGGGCAACACGGACTTTCAACTCCCTCCAAAGATTTTCTATGGGGTTGAGATCTGGAGACTGGCTAGGCCACTCCAGGACCTTGAAATGCTTCTTACGTTGCCACTCCTTTGTTGCCCGGGTGGTGTGTTTGGGATCATTGTCATGCTGAAAGAACCAGCCACGTTTCATCTTCAATGCCCTTGCTGATGGAAGGTTTTCACTCAAAATCTCACAATACATGGCCCCATTCATTCTTTCCTTCCTTTACACGGATCAGTCGTCCTGGTCCCTTTGCAGAAAAACAGCCCCAAAGCATGACTTTTCCACCCCCATGCTTCACAGTAGGTATGGTGTTCTTTGGATGCAACTCAGCATTCTTTGTCCTCCAAACACGACGAGTTGAGTTTTTACCAAAAAGTTTTATTTTGGTTTCATCTGACCATATGACATTCTCCCAATCTTCTTCTGGATCATCCAAATGCTCTCTAGCAAACTTCAGACGGGCCTGGACATGTACTGGCGTAAGCAGGGAGACACGTCTGGCACTGCAGGATTTGAGTCCCTGGCGGCGTAGTGTTACTGATGGCAGGCTTTGTTACTTTGGTCCCAGCTCTCTGCAGGTCATTCACTAGGTCCCCCTGTGTGGTTCTGGGATTTTTGCTCACCATTCTTGAGATCATTTTGACCCCACGGGGTGAGATCTTGCGTGGAGCCCCAGATCAAGGGAGATTATCAGTGATCTTGTATGTCTTCCATTTCCTAATAATTGCTCCCACAGTTGATTTCTTCAAACCAAGCTGCTTACCTATTGCAGATTCAGTCTTCCCAGCCTGGTGCAGGTATACAATTTTGTTCCTAGTGTCCTTTGACAGCTCTTTGGTCTTGGCCATAGTGGAGTTTGGAGTGTGACTGTTTGAGGTTGTGGACAGGTGTCTTTTATACTGATAACAAGTTCAAACAGGTGCCATTAATACAGGTAACGAGTGGAGGACAGAGGAGCCTCTTAAAGAAGAAGTTACAGGTCTGTGAGAGCCAGAAATCTTGCTTGTTTGTAGGTGACCAAATACTTATTTTCCACCATCATTTGCAAATAAATTCATTAAAAATCCTACAATGTGATTGTTGGATTTTCCCCCCCCTCATTTTGTCTGTCATAGTTGAAGTGTATATATGATGAAAATTAAAGGCCTCATCTTTTTAAGTGGGAGAACTTGCACAATTGGTGGCTGACTAAATACTTTTTTGCCCCACTGTACATACCCAAGAAGACTCGAGGCTGTAATCGCTGCCAAAGATGCTTCAACAAAGTACTGAGTAAAGGGTCTTAATACTTATGGTAATGTGATATCTCCATTGTGTAGATTGATGAGGGGGAAAAAACAATTTATGTTTTTGAATAAGGCTATAATGTAACAAGATGTGGGAAAAGTCAAGGGTTCTGATAACTTCCCTGAATGCACTGTATATCTCAAGTCAAAATTCAGCCCCACTCATGTTCTGCTTCTGCTGCCCAAAGACATGTTTCAGCACTGATGCTTCAATGCAGATGGGTGTTCTCTGTTTGTTTTTGAGGGCTTTCTATGTACAATCCATTCATAAAACCAAGGCATCCAATTTGTTCACCCCAAGAACATAGTCTTTGTACAAGTCACTGAAGAAGCAAAGAGAATTCAGGGGGAACAAATAAAAGAACAAACAAAATGGGGGATGAATACAATGTCATCACCACAACAAAAAAATGACATCAATAGACATAGTTCAAGAGAAAACAAAAACAATATTCAACGATAGTCTCCAAACTCTTATACAAAGTTAGCTTAATCTAAAAAGCATAAAATAGATTTTTTACATCACACATGTTAACCTTGACATGTACCATGGCCTAACAGAATTTTGTTTCAGATGCAAGATCTCCTCACGCCGCCTCTGTCCCACCCCCTCATTGGCCTTATTGCTTCTTATGAACGGGGGGCTATTGGATGGAGAAACATTGCACTACATGAGTGTGAAGTTCAGTTCTGTACAATTCTGTCCTGTTATATCCCCAAAATGAATGTAACTTGTTATTTTTGCCCATTTCACCATCTGCGGGGCTCTGTATAAGGCAGCTCTGTTTCCTTTTAAGGCATCGCTGCTTTGAGACTAACACAGACCAGAAGCGAAGTGATGATGGATGTGGACAAAATTCTCATTATCCACATTAACAAAAAGTACACTTTTCACATAAGGACCACAAAGTGTGTGCGTGTGTGTGCGTGTGTGAGAGAGAGGGTGTCTCAGTGAGCTGCAGCCGAGTTTAGAGGTTAGAGGTCAGAGCAGGGCTCTTGTTGTCTGCCATGACCATCTCTCATTGCTGGTAATTTCCATATTGACCCTGTGGAGGAAGGAAGAAAGTACTGTAAATGGACACATCTTAATGACTTCTCATTCTGAACAAACAGGCATTTACTTGAGAAAAGCTCATATATATCTAAATAGGATGCAAACAAGCACATCTGTGGTAGCTATCAACCTTATGTCACAGATGCAGACTATTCCTGTCTGGCTGCATTGGCTGGATTTAACCAGCAGGTGGCAGCATGGCCTCAGAAAAGCTCATGAAAGGAGGGACGCAACTTCTTATTAGTATTCTGCAGCATTAAGCAAAATGCTGCTCTGTGACTTGTGCATTTAATATGATAGGAGGGATGTTTTTTGTTTGTTGGTATTTTAAAGGTTAATTTCTAAACAGGGGTCGAAAGTGGCTGCTCTTTAGGAACAATTGTCATTAGTTACATATTTAAGATTTTCAGTTTCAATTTGACTATTACTTTGATCAGATACTATTTCTACACAGTGCATAATTATTAATAAATGACACATAAAACATTTAAATGCAGTTAATTGCATGAAAAAAATATGAATATTAACCAAAGTATGGCGAGTTGTATTTTTGATTTTGTCAATTCCAAAAACATCTACATTTTCTCAAGTTCCCCAACAGATTGCGCTTGTTATATTTGAAGACCTCAAGCATAAAGTTCGACCCCTGGTTACAAAAAGACGTAAAGAAATCAGATGTTTAAACAGAAGACAGGAGGAGAAACATAACAAATGCAGATCAAGGCTAGGCGAACAGGTCAAACGTCCAGATTTGACGTTGAGGTGACGTCTTCACAGCAACCATTACCTTTGCTTCTTACAGAGCTAGTCAGGGGTTCAAATCCCCGGGTCTTTATTTCCTCATGTGTCCCTGAATATTCAAAGATAAAGAATCAAAGTGTAGCTGTGGCCTCCGCAAAGGACCACAGAAAATACAGGGCAACACGTAGCTCTCCCCTCCCTGTCAACACTACCAAAGGTCTATGTTACATTTGGGGAGGAGAGATTCTACATTACCCTGCTCTGCTCTGACTTGCTGTATTATTCAAGGCAATATATCAATAACTCTTTTCCACTCACAACTCAACTGTGAAGGCAGGTTTCTCTTAACAGAGGAGAACCATACTAAGCTGTAAGCTGGCTAAACACATCAAACCGTTTAAGGAATTATATATTAAGCTCCCCATACAACGTCAGCATGCACAAGACACCCACTCCTCCCTGGTCTCTTGCTTATGGACACCCCCTGAACCCTGGATAAACTAAATGTTATATCTCATCTTTAACTTCTATCCATCTTTAGCCAACATACAAGGACATAGTAAGACCTGCCTACTCATGGGCTCATGCTCACCTGGTCGTAGCCTGGGTATGGGCGTTGTTGCTGGGCCTGAGGGGGGCCGGGCTGGGGGCCCCGGTAGGCCCCGTACTGCTGCCCCTGGCCCTGGGGGTAACCCTGAGGGTACTGGCCTGGAGCTCCCTGGGATGGACCTGGTGGACACAGAGATCAAAGGTTATGGACGTCTGACTGAAATATTACATGAAGATACTGTTCTTCACAACGACATTATTATAGACATTGTCTGTTCAAATCATCAAACGTACAGTGTCTGGGAGCGTAAACAGCATGCTAGATTCCCAGATTTTGCTGTTCGATGTCAATCATTATGACACGTCGTATTCTTGCACAATTGAGCGCTTCAGGGGAACTCACTTAGAGGTGGATTGACTATCTACCCATGAACACAGGTCCACTGACAGGCAGACCGACAGAGGCATGGCAGAGAGAGAGAGACTAGTGGGTCGTATTAGTTGGACCCTGGGCCATTCGTTGAAGTTTGGCTCCACACCAACACTGGCCTACTCTTCTCTGTAATGAGAGTCAGAGAGTCTGACTAACTGCAGCCAGAGCTGTAGCCAGCACCAGGGACGGGGCTGGGCGTTAAGTCATCTAATGCAAGGAGACATCAAGGAGATTCCGTGGGCCTTCATTAGAGAAGCAGAGCCTCATTAAAACCCATTTCATCGGACAGCCTCTGAATACTACCGTTGCACTGGTGTTACCGTACCGCCGCATAGCGCCGTGCTATCAGGCATTCCAACGGCTGATCAGTGATAGGATGCCTGACTGACTGGGGCCGAAAGAGAGTCAGAAGAGAGCCACGCAACATCGTTAGGGCGCTCGTAATGCCAACGCCGCAAAGCTTAACTTAGAGGGGGCCCGCCTGCGAGAGTGAACGAGCGTGTGGCAGATGGAGCCTACCTCACAGATTCTGCCTCTCTCCACCAGCTCATTACTGACATGAGAGAAATGCCTCTGGCTCAGAGAGAGCGAGCGAAAGCAGGAGAAGAAGAGCTGACA
Source organism: Oncorhynchus masou masou (assembly GCF_036934945.1). NCBI lineage: Eukaryota > Metazoa > Chordata > Actinopteri > Salmoniformes > Salmonidae > Oncorhynchus > Oncorhynchus masou. The sequence continues at coordinate 26,884,537 of NC_088228.1, forward strand.
CGATTTTAAAAACGAAGGGGAGAAGGCCCACTCGCACACAATGCCATGGGCGATTACCCATAAGCCTGACCTTTCCTTTCTCTTTCACTCACTCTCTCACTTTCTGTAACACAGTGACTAGGCCTGTACAGTGACCCACCATAGTACTAGAGGGACACCTAACACAGCACATTGTCTGCCAACTCCCTCTTCTGATCAACGTGCCAGTGTCTGTAGCCTTGACTGTGCTGCTGCGACATTGAAAGTGCACAATGTCAATTAGGAAAACAGTGGCGTGGTACAGTAAACATACAGGAGGTGCTGGGTTGGTGCCATTTGGAATCAAGGACTGATGTTTCAAGACAACTAAATCAAAAGCAAATGGTGCCTCCTACAGGATGAGTGTGGACTGACAGAGAAAGAGGAAGTCCAAAGTAGACTGAGTATTTCCACCCACCATAACCCTGTTGCTGTCCAGGATAGCCCTGCTGTCCGGGGTACTGCTGCTGTGGGGGGTAGCCCTGCTGTTGAGGACCTTGCTGGTAGGCCTCCTGCTGCTGGCCATACTGGGCGTTTCCTATAGGGGGGACAACAGAGACATTACAGTACCTGTGACATTACAGTATCTGAACCAGGCTCGACGACATAACAGCAGACAGCACAGCAGTGCTTAGTGTGGCCAGAATCAGGGTTGGGGTCCATTCCATTTCGATTCAGTCAACTCCGGAGGTAAACAGAAATTCCAATTCAAAACGTTGTTTGGAATTTCAGTTTACTTCCTGAGTTGACTAAACTGAACAGGAAATTGACCCCAACCTTGATCCAAATGTTTTGAAAACAGTGATTTAGGCTGTTAACAAACAAAGTTAACAAACCATGATCTTTTTCATAGGGGGACTGTTGGTTGGCTGCTGGGTCTCGCTCTGGCAGACAAGACAAGAACCACAGGAGAAAAAGAACCAACACTGTGAGCACGCCCATTGAAACATTAAGTTTTGTTTTTAATATACAGAATTGTTATAGTGACACCTTTTCAGCATCCTTACCTGACACCTGCTATGAGCCGTAAAATAAAATAAAAGCTTGAACGACAACATTTATGAGAAATTAAATATTTGTGAGTGAGAAATCAAGAATGATACAAAAGTTTAGGAAGGCAGAAAACAGAGCAGACTCGGGAAGCTTCAGCCGCTCAACTCAACCTCCCTCAACCTGAACTGAGCTGGACAGGGAAGGCTAATTGGGAGAAATAATACCGGCGTAGAAAGTGTATTTTAGGCATGTTAATTGTAAAAAACGAGCATTTAGGCTACTGCAGTTTTTGAACAAAATAGCCTTAGCAACAAAAAAAGTTGCATTAGTTATATGGCTTTAGCGTAGCTTCCTTTTTCCCTACGTACATTTCTGTGAAACTACAACGATACCTCTATGGTAGTATTGTTCTGAGAAATCAAAGCGTTGATCAGGAAACGGTGGCTAAAGCAAACCGTACTCACCATCACCTATAGCATTACTCCACAGGGTGCTAGGAGACATGTTATTTCATGTCCATTTTGGAGGAGGTAGAAGTCAATGGGGGGAAAATTCGGGGGATGAAGATATTGTTATATACGCATAAACATTTATTGTGCTTCACACAGTGTCTCTGTGCGTTGAAATGTTCAGAAATATAGTTTTGCAAAAGTTTAAAGTAATCATGGGAGAAAATAAACTACTTTCTTTTGAGAATATACATATTTTTCCAAAACAATATTTAAAATCCTGTAATTCCCATCAGAGTACAACCTAGCTATTGGAGACTGCTGTGTCAACGTTTCAAAGGGAGTAGAATGTAGAAAAAGGTTGTAAAAATGTGATTGACACATGCAAGAGAAAATTATTCATTTGAGAATACTTGTTTATGTTGATGCTATGACACAAAATCACTATGAAGGGGTTGGAAATCATTGGGGAAATCATCCCAGTCCAACTAATCTCATTTTCCGCCACAACATCTGTCAAGTCTGCTAACTCGTGTGTGTGTGTGTGTGTGTGTGTGTGTGTGGGGCTTCTGCTAAAGTAGGACCCCTGCTTCCGCTAAAAGCACGACCGGAGATCAACTTCCAGGATTGAATCGCTGTATGCATTTGGAGTCCCACCATGACAAGATCAGAGTTCGACAGAATAACTAGCTGACTAGCTATTTGTTTATCGACGACGCACAGTCCTAAATGGGACGGTGGGTGGGAAAACCGAACATCAGAGCTTCCTTCAGGCCAGACTTACAGAGCACAGTGACTAATGTCCAACTGAAGTTAGATGACTTTCATTCTGTACTTCCACAAATGTTCTAGATAACCGCGTAGGAACCGAAATACACCGTCGACGCTCAGTATAAGGCTTGGGTGTGAGGTGGTGCTGAACGATCCACTCCCTTGATGGACAGGGTCACCATCTGTCACACAATGTTGTTTTGCTTTTTTACGCTCTCCATCCTCTGTCCTTCTCCATGCCTCAACACAGCTCCTCTAAGTGAACCTTAGACAGGCAGAGGTTTGGTTGGTTCTACGAGCGAGCAAGCGGTTGGTTGGATCTCCTACCTTCTGAAGCGCCCTGTCCTGCGTGACTGTACTGGTCCCCATAGTAGTCTTCCTGCCCTGGGTACTGCTGAGGGGGTCCTACACACACATACACACACGGCAAACAACACACACACAGGTAGATTCAAGGTGTTGTTGGGGGGTCATTTCGGCGAGGAAGTTGTAATTTTGGTCGCTTATTTGCTAGAGAGCTCCTGTGTGAGTCTCGTTGGTCACCAAACTACAGTTTAGTAGTGCTGGGACTGACAACCTTCAGGGCGCCTGGGTGAGTGTTCCTTCTATGGTTATGGGACTACCTGCGTCTGTGAGCCACGACAGTGGAAGTGAAAGATAGCTCCACTTAAAGACGAAGAGGAGGTGGCAGCCCTGTGTAAAGTCAAACCAAGCGCCTTTCTCTTGGCCCAGTGGTCCACTCTGTGGAGCGGAGCATACCTTGCTGTGGGGGTCTGTAAGGGGGCATGGGCCTCTGCCCCATGACATGGTTGCCTGGGTTGACCTGACCCATCATGCCCATGGGATTCTGCTGGCCCTGGTAGTGCTGCCCGCCACCCCCAGGGGGCATGTTGTACTGCTGGGAGGGAGGCTGCTGGTGCATCATGGGGCCTGGGGTGGGAACAACACAAATACACACAATATTTCATTACAGAACCCAATTAGAAAAATAATAATAATAAAATGCTCTATGGGTGGATGTCATCATCGATAGAGGGACAACTGAAGGTCCAGTGTGAGAGGTGATAAGGTCTATCAATTATACCCCCCCCCCCCACCTTTCCTGTACCTTGGTTAGGCTGCATGTTCATGTTGGGCCGGGGGCCGTAGTTGCCCATGGGTCCCTGTCCCTGGGTCATGTTCATCTGGCCCTGGGCAGGCATGCCCTGAGACGAGGGCACAGCGTGGTTGTAGCCGCCCATGGAACCGTGGCTGCTGGGGGGCATGTTCATGGCGCCACTTCCGGGCATGTTGGGAGGCTGGTTGGGGCCAGGCCCGGGGCCCTGCATGGGCATGTGATTGGGCCCTGGGAAAAAAGGACAGACCATTTAACCTTCAGGATGATACAGTGCCTTGCAAAAGTATTCACCACCCTGACGTTTTTACTATTTTGTTGCATGACAACCTGTACATTTTTTTGTTTGTATTTTTCTCCCCAATTTCATGGTATCTAATTGGTAGTAGTTACAGTCTTGTCTCGTCGCTGCAACTCCCGTACGGACTCGGGAGAGGCGAAGGTCGAGAGCCAGTCTCCCTCACTCCGGAACACAACTGCAACTCCCGTACGGACTCGGGAGAGGCGAAGGTCGAGAGCCAGTCTCCCTCACTCCGGAACACAACTGCAACTCCCGTACGGACTCGGGAGAGGCGAAGGTCGAGAGCCAGTCTCCCTCACTCCGGAACACAACTGCAACTCCCGTACGGAGTCGGGAGAGGCGAAGGTCGAGAGCCAGTCTCCCTCACTCCGAAACACAACTGCAACTCCCATACGGACTCGGGAGAGGCGAAGGTCGAGAGCCAGTCTCCCTCACTCCGGAACACAACTGCAACTCCCGTACGGACTCGGGAGAGGCGAAGGTCGAGAGCCAGTCTCCCTCACTCCGGAACACAACCCAACCAAGCCGCACTGCTTCTTGAAACAATGCCCATCCAACCCGGAAGCCAGCCGCACCAATGTGTCGCAGGAAACACCGTACACCTGGCGACCGTGTCAGCATGCATTGCGCCCGGCCCGCCACAGGAGTCGCTAGTGTGCGGTGAGACAAGGATATCTCTGCCGGCCAAACCCTCCCTAACCCGAACGACGCTGGGCCAATTGTGCGCTGCCCCATGGGCCTCCCAGTCGTGGCTGACTGACAGAGCTTGGGCTAAAACCCAGAATCTCTAGTGGCACATGGGGCAGCGCACAATTGGCCCAGCGTCGTTTTCATGTAATGGATTTCATGTAATGGACATACACAAAATAGTGAAATGAAAAACAATTACTTGTTTCAATAAATTCTAAAAAATAAAAACATGGAAAAGTGATGTGTGCATATGTATTCATTCCCTTTGCTATGAAGCCCCAAAATAAGATCTGGTGCGACCAATTACCTTCAGAAGTCACATAATTAGTTAAATAAAGTCCACTTGTGTGCAATATATAAATAACCCACTGTTCCTAGGTCATCATTGAAAATAAGAATTTGTTCTTAACTGACTTGCCTAGTTAAATAAAAGTTCAAATAAAAATAAAAATCAGGGTTGGGTTATAAAAAAATCTGAAACTTTGAACATCCCTCAGAGCACCATTAAATCAGAGGCAACAAAGAGACCAAAGATAACCCGGAAGGAGCTGCAAAGCTCCAAAGTATCTGTCCATAGGACCACCTTAAGCCGTACACTCCACAGAGCTGGGCTTTACGGAAGAGTGGCCAGAAAAAAGCCATTGCTAAAAGAAAAAAATATGCGAACACATTTGGTGTTCGCCAAACGGCATGTGGGAGACACCCCAAACATATGGAAGGTACTCTGGTCAGATGAGACTAAAATTGATATTTTTTGGCCATCAAGGAAAACGCTACGTCTGGCGCAAACCCAACACCTCTCATCACCCCGAGAATACCATCCCCACAGTGAAGCATGGTGGTGGCAGCATCATTCTGTGGGATGTTTTTCATCTTCAGGGACTGGGAAACTGGTCAGAATTGAAGGATGATGCAGTCTTCCAGAGATTTGAGACTGGGACGGAGGTTCACCTTCCAGCAGGACAATGACCCTAAGCATACTGCGAAAGCAACACTTGATTGGTTTAAGGTGAAATATTTAAATGACTTGGAATGGCCTAGTCAAAGCCCAGACCTCAATCCAATTGAGAATCTGTGTTATGACTTAAAGATTGCTGTACACCAGCAGAACCCATCCAACTTGAAGGAGCTGGAGCAGTTTTGCCTTGAATGGGCAAAAGTCCCAGTGGCTAGATGTGCCCAAGCTTATAGACACATACCCCAAGAGACTTGCAGCTGTAAATGCTGCAAAAGGTGCCTCTACAAAGTATTGACTTAGGGGGGTGAATAGTCTTGAACTGCACTGTTGGTTAAGGGCTTGTAAGTAAGCATTTCACGGTAAAGTCTACACTTGTTGTATTCGGCACATGTGACAATGTTTGGTTTGATTTAGTTATGCACACTCAGGTTGTTTTTTGTGTGTCTTATTTCTCGTTTCACAATAAAACATATTTTGCATCTTCAAAGTGGTAGGCATGTTGTGTAAATCAGATGATCCAAACCCCCCAAAATCAATTTTAATTCCAGGTTGTAAAGCAACAAAATAAGAAAAATGCCAAGGGGGGTGAATATGTTCGCAAGCCACTGTATATTACCATACAGTACAGAGATTAAGATGGAACTGTTAAATTAAAAGATTCTCTCTCGAGAAAGTATTTTCTCCCTATACTAATATTTACAACCATGTGTGCTGTATAGAGCCTTGACAACTGGTAATAATTGACATAACAAAGTAGACTAAATGCTCACAGTCTCCCTCACTCAAACGAACACGCATATAAAACACAACCACAGTGAAGTGGAGTCCAAGACCACCTAGGAACATAAAGCGAAGAAACAGTCAGATGCAAAATTATACCCCTGAACTAGCTGCACTGGGAGCCACATTTGAAACGGAATTACAAAGAAAACACGACAAAAATGTATGTGGTCACCATTCATGTAAGCCATTAAATATATACATCATTGGGGAACCATTTCATAGTCATCACAAGTACATTGTTTCCACCATTTGAATCTTACAGCAACTCAAACTTACAGCTTTTCATGACTTATGGGCAGGGCAGACCATATGATAAGCCATTAAATATTTTGAAGTGCAACCTGGAATGAAAATGTAAGAGGACCAGTGCTTCTATAGTGAAATAAATCTCACATCTGTGCCGTTTGCGAGCGATGTTGTTAGGCTACATTGTATCATTGCTTCTTCTTCAGAGCGCTCTAGTGAGAAACAACATACTTTTACCTCGCAGAGAGAACCACGAGATCTTCAGGTTTAGCATCCACACATTTTTGAATGATGATGTTTGTGGTGAAGGGGGTGATTAAATGTACATTATACAACCGGCGAGTCTAGTCCTGAATGCTGATTGGTTAAAACCGTATTCCAGCCAGTGTCTATTCCACAAGTTACCAGCGGCACACGTTGAAATGCCCATTTTCTTTGTTCCATCTGACTGTGCAATCCAGTCTCATCAGCCCAGCCAGGCAATTATAAACTTGATCTCTACTATAAAAAGCAGATAGACATTACCTCATATTTCTTTTAGACTAACATGTAGTTTAACTGCAGAGACCTTGCTGTCTGTCTCTCCGACCTTTTCAATTGTGTTTCAATATGGAATTGCGATCTCCATCGTCCCATATAAAGTGACCGTGTCCGAATGAGCCTTACAGCAAATTGAGCTGGTTGTCATAGCAACATCAAGTTGACTGGCTAAATCGATACTTTGTTGCCCGAAACTAAGACGGATGAGTGGAATATTTCTTTAGATTGTTTCGGCAGCATGACTATGGATGAATGGGAAAAAGAGATGGCAATAATACCCAGGCATGCAGATTTGGAGGATACTGCATTGAATGACCTAGAGAAAAGCAGCAATGAAAAAAAAAACACAGTTAAGAATACAAACTGGGCTATGTGTTGCTTTGGGGGCTGGCTAGCAGAGAAGAAGAAAAGGTTGTTAACTTCAAAACTGTCACTAAGAGTTTAACATCCTTCACCTATAGTTTTATGGAGATGTACAAAATGGGAAGGGGGAGCACAACAGCATAAGTAGATACCTGGCACTCCAGGGTGGGCTCAACCGGTTTCTAAATAACCCACCCATCGGTCGCAGCTGGTGCCTTATGAAGGACACCAGATTTACCACCCAGAATCATGTATTTCTGGGAAACATTAAACAGCTAAGCCAGCAAGGTAAATTTTTCACAAAAAGACACCCTCCCATCACCGATAAGGACATGGTCCAGCTCCAAAACTCCCAGGCTCTGAATCCCGGGACACCAAGGGGTCTGGTGCAGAAAGTGTGGTTCTACCTCCAGTTACATCTGGGTCGAAGAGGAAAAGAGAGGAACAGACAACTAAAGCCCAACTCATTCCTCGTAAAAACAGTCTAAGGTATGTTATGCATAGCCTGTTTGTGTTATTTCTAAGTTACACTCGTAATTAGGCTATTGGAAAACAATATTATAACAACGCATTCTCTCTCAGATACGCCACTCTCACATATGACGAGGCAACAAAGAATCCACTGGACCCAAGGGAGAGGGGCAGGGAGTCCAAGACGGGATTCATGTTCGAGCAGCCAGGGAACCAACTATGCCCGGTGGCATCACTGGAAAAATATCTATCGAAATGCCCAGAGAAAGCCCTTCAATTGTATCTCCGCCCAAGGAGAGGAGTGTGTATCGGGGACTCGATCTGGTACACATCAGAGCCGAGGGGCGTGAACTATCTGGGAGCACTTCTACCCAAGATCTGCAGGGTAGCGGGAACAACTACATACACAAATCACAGCATCAGGACCACGACAGTCCAGAAACAGGCCAATGCCGGTTTAGAAGCGAGGGAGATTATGTTAGTGAGTGGGCATCAGTGCAAATATATCTACAACACAAAATCCTTGTCTACGGGTGTATAGTTCATATGTTATGTGTTTGTGCCTGGGTTGCTTCACAGGCCCCACCGTTCCATAAGGTGTATTTTTATATTTTTTTTAATCTTGTTTTTTAAAATCTGATTCTACTTCTTGCATCAGTTACCTGATGTGGAATAGAGTTCAATGTAGTCATGGCTCTATGTAGTACTGTGTGCCTCCCATAGTCTGTTCTGGACTTGGGGACTGGGGGTCCGAGCTGTGTACTAGTCATTTAAACATATAGCTCAGTGCTTAGTTTCAACATGTCAATACCTCTTACAAATACAAGTCATGATGAAGTTAATCTCTCCTCCACTTTGAGCCAGGAGAGATTGACATGCATATTATTAATGTTTGCGCTCTGTGTACATCCAAGGGCAAGCCGTGGTGCCCTGTTCTGAGCCAATTGCAATTTTCCCTCTTTGTGGCAACTGTTAAGGTTGAGCAGTACTTTATTATGGACAAACTTCTCCCCATCTTAGCTACTGTTGTATCAATATGTTTTGACCATGACAGTTTACAATCCAGGGTTACTGCAAGCAGTTTAGTCACCTCAACTTGCTCAATTTCCACATTATTAATTGCAAGGTTTAGTGAATGATTTGTCCCAAATACAATGCTTTCCCCCCCTGAAATACTTAGGACCAACTTATTCCATGCCACCTATTCTGAAACCAACTGCATTTCAAATGCTTGGTAGCTGACATGTGTTGAGTCATCCGCATACATAGACACTCAAAGCCAGTGGCATGTCGTTAGTAAAGATTTTTAAAAGTAAGGGGCCTAAACAGCTGCCCTATGTTCTGTTAGACAAGTAACTATCTATCCACAATATAGCAGAGGATGTAAAGCCATAACAAGTTTTTCCAGCAGCAGACTATGATCGATGTCAAAAGCTGCACTGAACCACCTCCCCCCTCAATCTTTTAATCATCAATTTCTCTGTCATTTGCGTAAGTGCTGTGCTTGTTGAATGTCCTTCCCTATAAGCATGCCGTTAGTCTGTTGTCAATTTATTTAAATGTAAAATAGCATTGTATATAGGTGGGCTATTTGAGCCAGTAAAGGGGGCTTTACTATTCTTAGGTAGCAGAATGACTTTTGCTTCCCTCCAGCCCTGAGGGCACACACTTTCTTGTAAGCTTGAATTGAAGATGTGGCAAATAGGAGCGGGAATATCGTCCACTATTATCCTCAGTCATTTTCCATTCAAGTTGTCAGACCTTGGTGGCTTGTCATTGTTGATAGACAATTACTTTTCACCTCTTCCACACTTACTTTATAATTCTTGCCATTCACAATTTGGTCAGATATACTTGGATGTGTAGTGTCAGTGTTTGTTGCTGGCATGTCATGCCTAAGTTTGCTAATCTTGCCAAAGAAAAAGTAATTAAAGTTGTTGCCAATTTCAGTTGTTTTGGAATGAATGGAGCTGAGTTTGCCTTTTTTTCTCCAACATTTAATTGAAAGTGCACCAAAGCTTTTTACTATCATTATTCAAGTCATCTAGAAGGGTGAGTGACTACCTGTGTATTGTTTTGGCTGAGTGAAAGTACAAGCGCTTCCCACGTTCGAACACACACACCCCACATCAAAGCACGCCTCCAAGACCCAAATTTCGTTCTGTTGAATTTCCTAATAAGGAGAATTAAAACCGAGGCTAAATCGAGTTCAGGCCCCGTTTAATGATGCTATTATTTTCTCCTTCATGGCATGCAGAGTGTGAAAGCTCATAAACTAGAGAGAGCTTCTACGATAACATTGAATTGGCTTCTTTCACTCATCGATATGTTTCACACCTTTCCAATCCAGAACCAAGCACACACGAGTTACAAGCACACACGAGTTACAAGCACACACGAGTTACAAGCACACACGAGTTACAAACACACACGAGTTACAAACACACAAGAGGAATTAATTTTCATCATGTGGGATGTGATGGGTATGTAACACACAAGAGGAATTCATTTTCATAATGTGGGATGTGATGGGTATATAACACACACAAGGAATTAATTTTCATAATGTGGGATGTGATGGGTATATAACACACACACGAGGAATTAATTTTCATAATGTGGGATGTGATGGGTATATAACACACACACGAGGAATTCATTTTCATCATGTGGGATGTGATGGGTATATAACACACACACAAGGAATGAATTTTCATAATGTGGGATGTGATGGGTATATAACATACACGAGGAATTAATTTTCATAATGTGGGATGTGATGGGTATATAACACACACACGAGGAATTAATTTTCATCATGTTGGATGTGATGGGTATATAACACACACACACAAGAAATTAATTTTCATAATGTTGGATGTGATGGGTATATAACACACACACAAGGAATTCATTTTCATAATGTGGGATGTGATGGGTATATAGTCTTCTCTATTCGCTACAGAAAATTGCAAAGGAGTAACGTTAGGAAACAGTAATCTCAACCTACAGCTGTCAAATGATTTGGCATAAATAGAAGCAATCAGCAACAGCTTGATAAAAAGTGTAAAACATGCGAATGATAATTACACAAATGTAAATGGGACAATATTTTCATGTTGTAAACCCAATAACAATTGCAATTTTAGTTGTCTCATTAAAATGGTTTCAATATCCGTTTATGAATTTCTACAGTTTATATTTGGTTTGAGGTTAAGTCGTCGAAATTTGGAGCCATTAACATTTGGAAATATTGCCCCATGTACATTGTGTAATTTACCGATGGTCCGTCACTATTCCCGTGGGGATATCGAATGTCAAACCAAATTGACCATGGACATTACGATCCGGTGGCGTGCAGCTGCGCTCCAAATTGCTGCCAGCTGTGGGCATGATTGAATTAAACCCAAGGAAAACTGTTTTGGTATCTTTCATCCCGTGACATACTATTTTTTCCTAATTAACTCGCAAATCTCAGATTTGGATGAGACTGACTTTATGACCATGGGTATCATATTTACACTTCGTAGTCAATTTTAACACTCGAATAAATGTTTGACTAACGTCAACGCCACATAGGATGTTTTCTACCAGAGAAGATGTTTGCCTTCAGTTGCCCTTTAAACTTTGATTCATTGATTGAATGAAACTATAGCAGTGCATTTGAATCATGACGGTGATATGAAGGAAAAGCGAAATACAATTCCGATTCACGTTTATTGACCGAAGAGGGAATCTTAGCACAGCTCACAAAACATATAGAAGACAGCAGGAAACAAACAGAAAAAGTCAGACAAATATCTTACCAACCTTTCTGTCCCACACCTGCCCATATGGGGAGTTGTTCAGAATAGTAAGGCCCTATAAAATATGCGTTGTGGAGAACACAGACAGAATCACCGAATCCAGACATTAAAACAGAATTCAACAACATTCCCCCAAAAAGGTGTACTTAGTAGAGAATTAACTTAAATCATTTTCTAATTTTCCAAAGTTAATCATAAGACATGAACAAATGCCTGTGTGTGTGTGTGCCGTGCGCGCGTACACTTTGTGTAGCCATTAGCAATGATACTAAACGATATCCAGCTTCTTGTAGAGATGGAAACTATTTCCCAAAAACCTTCTCAATTCACCCTTAATCATTTTAAGATGGTCACACCATGATCATTTAGCTATTAAATGTATTGACTCAGGGGTGTTGTCAATAAATTGGCAAAATTGTCTAAAAACATGTTGTCACGTTGAAAGCCAAATCATTCGGACGCTACAGACGTTTGTAAAAAGACTGATTTTCGGGATGTCTCGTGGTCTGACAAAACAATGTTGTAACTTGGCCACCTTCCACCTCAGATGTGGAAAGACCGATTTTCGGGATGTCTCGTGGTCTGACAAAACAATGTTGTAACTTGGCCCCCTTCCACCTCAGATGTGGAAAGCCGCCATTGGCAGATGCGGTGAATTCAGACACAGCAAAACATATCTATAGCTTAAGACAGATCTTGATGAGGATTTTTTTTATGTCGACTGTAAGGGGTTAAACATTAACTACAAAGTTAGCCTATGCCTACCTGGCAGAATGATATGATTATTTGCATCAATCCAGTGGCCATTTGTTTTGCAAACTCAGATGACCTGGCCTCCACAATCGCCAGACCTCAACCCAATTGAGAGGGTTTGGGATGAGTTGGACCGTAGGGTGAAAGAAAAGCAGCCAACAAGTTCTCAGCATATGTGGGAACTACTTCAAGACTGTTGGAAAAGCATTCCTCATGAAGCTGGTTGAGAGTGTGCAAAGCTGTCATCAAAGCAAAGGGTGGCTACTTTGAAGAATCTCAAATATATTTACATTTGTTTTTTGGTTACTATATAATTCCAAGTGTGTTATTTCATAGTTCCATATGTGTTATTTCATAGTTTTGATGTCTTCACTATTAATCTACAATGTAAAACCCTGGAACGAGTAGGTGTCCAAACTTTTGACTGGTTTGTGTTATATATATATATATACACATATATATTTTTTACACATATTTAACCCTTTTTAGGGTAGGCACAAAACTACATTCGTCCTTTCATAAGAATTTTTTTTTAAACGGTACGGGTTACCTTCAGACGAGTTCTATGACACTTGTGGGGTCACATTAGTTTGTAGCCCAAATGGGCTGTAGATCAGGTGGCAGGTTATGTGCTGGATAGCGCGTTAGTTCAGAAGGGAGAGTTTTAGAGAGGGGGACCCAATCCCTATAATAGGCCTATAGGCTACCCCAACACTTCATTTTTATACAAACCTTCAGAAAACACAGTGCCAAACTTGTCGTTCTCATGGTCAAGCGATATTATACAATGTATCAATTTTACACCAGTATGCTCTGAAGAGTAAATAACGATACAATGTAGCCGAACAACCTCGCTTGCAAACAGCAGAGATGTGAGATTTATGTCACTCTAGAAGCACTGAACAAAATATTTAGGGGCATATGACGGTCTGCTCTGCCCTTCCTCTCAGTCACACCAAGGCTGCGAAGCATATAGGGTTGCTATATGATTGAACCGGGAAAATAATATGACCGGGGGAGAAAAAAATATATGAAATAGCTCCCCAATACTGTTTGATGTTAATATTTTATGTATTACATGAATGGTGACCACAGGCCTCCCAAAAATACATTTAAATCGTGTTTTAATAAGGTCATTTTTCACCCAGCTCCATTGTTTTGGTAATTGCGTTTCAAATTTGGGTCCCAGTGTGGCTAGTTCCGGTGGCACCATGACACATCTGACTGTTCCTTCTCTTAGAAGACCACCAGAGCTCACAGACCGACGAGTGACATCATCATTTAGCAGAGCACCATCCCCTCCCATCCCAGATCTGTGGTGTTGCTAGGCAACACTCGTGAGTGAGAAAGGGACAGAGGGAGGTGGTGGTGACGGAGAGGTCACTTACCAGGCATCTGTCCGTTCATCTGGTTCTGCATGTGTGGGGCAGTGGGGCCGCCGCTGACCATGCCCTCCGGGGGCATGTTGTGTCCGTGGGGGGGCTGGGGGCCAGGCGCTCCACTCGGGTTCATCCCACCAGGGCCCATGGGCATGTTCTGAGTGGGTGGCTAGACAGACAACAGAGACACAGGGAGAGAAACACCATCTGTGTTAAGGTACATATCTGAGCCACGTATGAGAAAGAAAGCAAATGATGAAGGTACAGAATTAAAAAGGCTTCATCTAACTGTGGACACAATCTCTGGCTATACAGTGCATTACTAAAGTATTCAGACCCCTTCACCCTTTCAACATTTTGTTAAGTTACAGTCTTATTCTAAAATTGATTATGTTGTTTTTTCCCCCTTGTCAATCTACACACAATACCCCATAATGACAAAGCAAGATCCAGTTCTTTATTTTTTAGAAATGTTTGCAAATATATTAAAAACAAAAAAAACATATTTACACAAGTATTCAGACACCTTGCTATGACACTCGAAATTGAGCTCAGGTGCATCCTATTTCCATTGACCAACCTTGAGATGTTCCTACAACTTGGAGTCCACCTGTGGTAAATTCAATTGATTGGAACATTGGAACATATATAAAAGGTCCCACAGTTGACAGTGCATGTCAGAGCAAAAACCAAGCCATGATGTCGAAGGAATTGTCCATAGAGCTCCGAGACAGGATTGTGTCAAGGCACAAATCGGGGAAAGGGTACCAAAAAAATGTTTGCAGCATTGAAAGTCCCCAAGAACACAGTGGCCTCCATCATTCTTAAGTTTGGAACCACCAAGACGCTTCCTAGAAGAATGAGAGAAACTCCCCAAATACAGGCGTGCAAAGCTTGTAGCGTAATACCCAAGACGACTCAAGGATGTAATCGCTGTGAAAGGTGCTTCAAAAAACTATTAAGAAAAGGGTCTGAATACTTATGTAAAATGTTATATTTCAGTTTTTTTTATTTATACATTTGCAAACATTTCTAAAAACCAGTTTTTGCTTTGTCATTGTGGAGTATTGTGTGTACAATCATGATGAAAAATAGCAATTCAATCAAATTCAGAATAAGGCTGTAACTTAACAGAATTTGGAAAATTGAAGGGGTCTGAATACTTTCCGAATGCACTGTATAATCACTGGATATATGTTATTCTATCCTCTATTTCACAGCGCCAGATTGAAGCAACAAGCAAGCTTATATAATAAAAGGATGGCCTATCAACAGAGTATACCATTACATTATCTCATACTATTGTAAAAGCCATCAACTGGCCTATCACCCAGCAGTGTGTCTCACGAGGTGTGACAGTGTCACAATAAAATACCCTGTTTGAATATCTATGGGAAAAAGCCTGCAATACACAGTATGAATATTGTGTGAACCAAGACACCTTAGACACCCTATCATAATTCAAACACCACTTCTCCATCCATACTCACTTCAAGCTTTACCTCTGGAGGAGTAGGGGAGTCACACTTCTGAAATCAAGTACAGAGCATCTAGGTGAACATTATACACCTCCCCTTTGTCCAACAACAGGGGAGACCGAGCAAGCTTGCATTTGGGTGGCATATGAGGCATATCAAATGATTGCTTTCAATCTCACATGCACCACAAAATCTATCGTCAGAGCTTGACAGCGGTAGATATACAAGCAAAAAGGAAGGGGTAACATGTATTATGACCTCATTTCCTGTACTTGACGAATCCAGTGGAATTTCTGACCAGCAGTGTAATGTACAGTACCAGTCAAACGTTTGGACACACCTACTCATTCAAGGGTTTTTCTTCCGTTTGACTATTTTCTACATTGTAGAATAATAGTGATAATAACCCATATGGAATCATGTCGTAACCAAAAAAAAGATTCTTCAAAGTAGCCACCCTTGCCTTGACAGCTTTACACACTCCTGGCATTCTCTCAATCGCTTCACCTGGAATGCTATTCCAACAGTCTTGAAGGAGTCCCCACATTTGCTGCTATTCCTTCACTCTGCGGTCCAAATCATCTCAAACCATCTCAATTGGGTTGAGGTCAGGTGATTGTGGAGGCCAGGTCATCTGATGCAGCACTACATCACTCTCCTTCTTGGTCAAATAGTCCTTACACAGCCTGTTGGTATGTTGGGTCATTGTCCTGTTGAAAAACAAACGATAGTCCCACTAAGCGCAAACCAGATGGGATGGCATATCGCTGCAGAATGCTGTGGTAGCCATGGTGGTGAAGTGTGCCTTGAATCCTAAATAAGTTAACAACATTATCACCAGCAAAGCATCCCCACACCACCTCCTCCATGCTTCACAGTGGGAAACACACATGCAGAGATCGTCCGTTCACCTTCTCTGTGTCTCAAAGACACAGCGGTTAGACAAAAAAAATGTTTTTTTAAATCAGAAATTGGGACTCATCAGACCAAAGGACAGATTTTCACCGGTCTAAAGTCCATTGCTCATGTTTCTTGGCCCAACATGTCTCTTCTTCTCATTGGTGTCCTTGAGTAGTGGTTTCTTTGCAGCAAGTCGACCATGAAGGCCTGATTCACGCAGGCTCCTCTGAACAGTTGAGATGTGTCTGTTACTTTACTTATTTTTTTGGCTGCAATTTCTGAGGCTGGTAACTCTAATGAACTTATTCTCTGCAGCAGCGGTATCTCCGGGTCTTCCTTTCCTGTGGTGGTCCTCATGAGACAGTTTCATCACAGAGCAGGATGGTTTTTGCGACTGAACTTGAAGTCCTTGAAATTTCCCAGATTGACTGACCTTCATGTCTTAAAGTAATGACGGACTGTCGTTTCTATTTTCTTTTTTGAGCTGTTCTTGCCATAATATGAACTTGGCCTTTTACCAAATAGGGCTATATTCTGTATACCACCCCTACCTTGTCACAACACAACTGATAGACACAAACCCATTAAGGGATGAAATTCCACAAATTAACTTAAGGAACACCTTTTCATTTAAATACATTACAGGTGACTACCTCATGCAGCTGGTTGAGAGAATGCCAAGAGTGTACAAAGCTGCCACTGCTACTTTGAATTCTTAAATATAAAATATATTTTGATTTGCTTAACACTTGTCTTACTACATGATTCCATATGTGTTATTTCATAGTTTTAACGTCTTCACTATTATTCTAGAAAAATAGTAAAAATAAAGAAAATCCCATACTTTGACTGGTACTGTATATGTAGAGGGTAATCTTTAATTGCACAATAGCTCTGTGGTTGCCTGTCTATGCTCTTATATTTGGAGCGGCAAGGAAGTCGAGTGGTTGGAGTGTTTGGCCAGTAACCGAAAGGTTGCTAAATCAAATCCCGAGCTGACAAGGTAAAAATCTGTCTTTCTACCCCTGAACAAGGCAGTTAACCCACTGTTCCTAGGTCGTCATTGCAAATAAGAATTTGTTCTTAACTGACTTGCCTAGTTGAATAAAAAAAAAGTCAAGTTGTGATCTAGGCCTATATATTATATCAGTTGGTGAAGGGAATATTATGGAGAGTATATCTTTTTTATTGCCATGTTTGAACAACACCTTATTTGAATTTGTACAATATCTGTACAACTTCATGAATTCTAGTACGCTTCATGTTCTCTCTCTGGCAGAAATGTGTAAGAGTGAATCAGCACCTACGTCACTGCCCTTCGCCCTGGACCCATACTCACAGCAGGGAGCAGAGACTGCATGTTCTGATTGGAGTCTGCTATCGTGGCCAGGTAAACCAAATTTCTGTGGAGCATTTGTTGGTACCTTTTGACAGAATGAACATAAAACACATTTTAACATTTAAAAGACAGGGAGATGGGCTGTCAATACACTGCAAAAACGTACATGCATGACAGTGTGGAACCTGAAAGCACATCAGGCATGGAACTTTTGTATGGTACATAAATGATAACTTACTGTGAACATTCTGCGGTCTTTCCTTTACTCTGGAAATCCATTATACATTGAATCAGCTGATTGTTCTCATCCAGTAACTGAAACATGACAGAGCAAAAAGGAAAGAAAACTGAAAAAAATGTGGATAGGCCTGTAGAAGACAACTGCATCTTCCTATCCAGTAATGTTCGCATTCGGACCTGTTACATATGAGAATACAGTAGCCTAAATAAAATTTTAAGGGGATTGGAAACATGCATGAAAACAATGTTGCTTGTATTGAGTGGTTGAACTTCAGCAGGACAAACGGCTGTCCCATTCCAATGCAGACTACTCATGAAATCATATGTTCTTTGGTAGTACAGTAGTACATGACGTTGATGGCAACATCGTAGTTAGCTGGTCAACCGGCCTTTTTCTCCAAACGTTAGCTAGCTATAATCAATGTCATATATACTAGTAGTCCTGTTCTGTGCGTGCCTGGCTAACAAAAGACGCTAACAATCCAACTAGCTAAGAAAACCTTAGCCTATGCTTCCATTTATATCAGAAACTAATTCAATGTTAGTCCATCGAATCGACTAAACATGTTATTTTTTTAGATTATTTGCCCACTACCGCGAAGTTCATATTGACCGCGCTTTACCCTAGCAACATTGTTACCATCTATTTCCCTCCTTACAGCTCGACCTGGCCGCTGGCTAGGCTAGTTAGCTAGCAACAGCAGCTGGTGCTGTATCCGCCTCCATTCTGTTGCGGTGCGTGATAAAAAATGAATTAGCTATACCTTTTGAATTCCAGCGGGTGTTATATCACCCTTTCCACGTTGTCTGTGAGGTGCAAACGCCACCGACATGGTGTTTTCATATAAAGCTAAATAAACTAAAACATACAACTAACAAATATGTAGAACTCAAAGCAGACAGTTTAGATTAGCAACATCTGATGTTATTCTGTGATGTAGTCCATGGCCGTGTTCGAGAGGATCAAATCCGCAATGTATCATGGGTAAATTGTGACTGATTGACTGATCTACAAATAACAATGAGTCATTATTTATGATCCACCTTGATTTGTAGATCAGTAAGTCGGCAGTGGCCTGCAGTCGTTCTGATGCTCTCGAACACGGCCAACTATAGGGCTGAACGATAATGCCCTTGAAATGTAATATATCTTCATGATATATATATATCGAAATTATAAAAACATGTCAATGCATTGTATTGTTGTTTTGTGGGGTACAATTAAGACTTTTATAAAATCAAAACAATGTTTTCAACCCCTGTCGAATGGTGGAATAATCCAAACTCAACCCAAAGGCCACAGGGGAATGGAAAATAGTATCCCCCGGAAAGGGTCCAAATAACGCTGAAAACGTCTGTATTAAACCCTTATTATAGTCCCGGAACCACTTATGATAACAATGAAATGCTGTTGAGTTTAGAAAGAGTAAAATAAAATGTTGCAGAGGCGTCTGTGAATTTATGAAAAATTTCTTGGTGAAATGCTCAAAATTGAAAGAGTTCAAGCGCATGCGCCCTGTCATTACACTCACTCAAAAACTAGCTAGCAAACATTCGCTAGCGGAGTAGCTAGCTACACGTTTTAAACATTTCAGTACATCTGTTTCGAGAAACACAATGGCAGCAAGATATGACAGGGCGATCACTGTGTTTTCTCCCGACGGTCACCTTTTTCAGGTGGAATATGCACAAGAGGCTGTGAAGAAAGGCTCCACTGCTGTAAGTTTATGAAGCTAAGCTAACGTAAGCTGTGTCATTTAGCTACTATGTAGCCATAAATGTATGAAAAGATAGCTAGCTAACGTAACATTGTGATGCTGTTTGAGAAAATTGCTAGCTAACTCAATTTAGCTAGCTATCATGTTCTGTTGTTGAACGCAATATTTACTTGAATTTCGGTAAAATTACTTAGCTAGTGTCGAACTACTTAACTGTTTCATTTCCCCATTCCTAATTTAGGTGGGCATCAGGGGCAAAGACATTGTTGTCCTTGGAGTTGAGAAGAAGTCTGTCGCCAAACTACAGGAGGAAAGAACAGTCCGCAAGATCTGCGCCCTAGACGAACATGTTTGCATGGCATTCGCAGGTATCTAACTAGCTAACAACATATTCATTAATTTGTATGTTATCTTGATCATCAGACGACATGCCGAAGTAAGTACCGTTGAAGTCGGAAGTTTAAATGTATTTGGCCAAGGTGTATATAAACTCAGTTTTTCACAATTCCTGACATTTAATCCTCGTAAAAAATCCCTGTTTTAGGTCAGTTAGGATCACCACTTTACTTTAGGAATGTGAAATGTCAGAATAATAGTAAAGAGTTATTTCAGCTTTTTTCTTTCTTCACATTCCTAGTGGGTAAGAAGTTTACATACTCAATTAGTATTTGGTAGCATTGCCTTCGGATAACCTTCCACAAGCTTCCCACAATAAATTGGGTGAATTTTGGCCCATTCCTCCTGGCAGAGCTGGTGTAACTGAGTCAGGTTTGTAGGCCTTCTTGCTCGAACATGCTTTTTTAGTTCTGCCCACCAATTTTCTATAGGATTGAGGTCAGGGCTTTGTGATGGCCACTCCAATAACTTGACTTTGTTGTCCTTAAGTCAGTTTGCCACAACTTTGGAAGTATGCTTGGTGTCATTGTCCATTTGGAAGACAAATGTGACGACCAAGCTTTAACTTCCTGACTGATGTCTTGCTTCAATATATCCACATAACTTTCCCCTCCTCATGATGCCATCTTTTGTGAAGTGCACCAGTCCCTCCTGAAGCAAAGCATCACACATGATGCTACCACCCCCGTGCTTCAAGGTTGGGATGGTGTTCTTCGGCTTACAAACCCCCTTTTTCCTCCAAACATAACGATGGTCATTATGGCCAAAAACGTTCTATTTTTGTTTCATTAGACCAGAGGACATTTTTCCAAAAAGTACAATTGTTGTCCCCATGTGCAGTTGCAAAGCGTAGTCTGGCTTTTTTATGGCGATTTTGGAGCAGTGGCTTCTTCCTTGCTGAGCGGCCTTACGGGTTATGTCGATATAGGAGTCGTTTTACTGTGGATAGATACTTTTGTACCTGTTTCCTGAAGCATCTTCACAAGGACCTTTGCTTTTGTTCTGGGATTGATTTGCACTTTTGCACAAAAGTATGTTCATCTCTAGGAGACAGAATGCACCTCCTTCCTGAGCGGTATGACGGCTGCATGGTCTCATGGTGTTTATACTTGCGTACTGTCGTTTGTACAGATGAACGTGCTACCGTCAGGCATTTAGACATTTCTCCCAAGGATGAACCAGACTTGTGGAGGTCTACAATTTGCTTTCTGATGTTTTGGCTTATTTCTTTTGATTTTCTCACTGAGTTTGAAGGTAGGCCTTGCAATACATCCACAGGTACACCTCCAATTGACTCAAATGATGTCAATTAGCCTATCAGAAGCTTCGAAAGCCATGACATAATTTTCTGGAATTTTCCTAGCTGTTTAAAGGCACAGTCAACTTAGTGTATGTAAACTTCTGACCCACTGGAATTGTGATACAATGAATTATAAGTGAAGTAATCTGTCTGTAAACAATTGTTGAAAAAAGTACTTATCATGCACAAAGTAGATGTCCTAACCGACTTGCCAAAACGACAGTTTGTTAACAAGAAATGTGTGGAGTGGTTGAAAAAACGAGTTATGACTCCAACCTAAGTGTATGTAAACTTCCCACTTCAACTGTAGCCAACATTGCCTAGCAAGAACAATTTGTGTAATGGCTGTTTCCAGAGGTAAAACTTTGTCTAGGGAGTTTTTTTCCGCCATTTGTCTGGTTTCAATATTGTTTGGTTTGCTGTGGCTCATAACAAAACCAGCTGAACGTTTCGCTCTTATTGTCTCTTATTTAACCAGTTGTCTGCCTCTGTCAGGTCTGACAGCAGATGCCCGCATTGTGATCAACAGAGCTCGGGTGGAGTGCCAGAGTCACAGGCTCACAGTGGAGGACCCAGTCACCGTTGAGTACATCACACGGCACATTGCCACCCTGAAACAGGTACAATACACACCACCTCCAACTAACAGCCCCTAACGACTTGCTATTGCCATCCGTGACAGACACCACTCAGCAATTAGATTTCACTAAAACAGGAAGTCACAGCCCTCCAATAGTCTCTCTCATATGTGCACAAGCAAGAGATGGCTTGTGTAAGACTTTTATTTTAATGTGAGGGGAAGCAATTTGTCAGGAACCTGTAGCAAACCCACGTTTAAAAAGTCTGTCTAATAAGACTTCCCTGTGTTTATTTTGTCAACGTCATAAAGACCAACCACCTGGACAACTGTCAGTGGAAGTTCAAGTTTATTCAACATTAGTGACACAGAGGGGACTTTTTGTGTTGGGTCAACGTGGTGATGTTGTCCAAGAGTGACAGCATCGGCGCATGCTACCAGGTTTGGGTAGGTTACATTCAGAATGTAATCCTTTACAGTTACTATTGTTAGGTTCTAATTCTCAGAGTAAAAAAACTCTCTGAGGACACTATGAAAGCTGAACCAAGTTTAATTCTTCCCAGAGGATCAATACAGCTGCATTGGACAAAACATGTTTCTACCACCACAAGTGTATATATATACTCCAATTTAGATGCACTCCTCCTTCTCTCCAACCCTTACATCTTTTATGGTTCTACAGGAAGACGAAGTGATGGTGTAATAAACCTTTCCTTCTCCCTTAAGGTCGACCTGACGTTAACCCCCTTGATTCCCAATCCAAAGCTCTCCACCCGTATCACCTATAGCAATCATGTGACTGCCTCCCCTCTACCCAGCACATTCCAAAGCCATCTGGCTCCTACAGATAACCATTAACCTCTGATGTAAAAACCAGTCTCTATCACTCCTCCGATACTATACTATTACTTCTGATGTGTCTTGTCTTTAGTATAATAATGTTCCAACTTTAACCCAGAATCTAACAGTCTCCTGTTTTGAACATTTAACTCCATACTGTTCAACATTATATACACTTGGAAATTACTTTTCAATGGACAAACAATCATTAGTAAAACATGAACAAAAAAGAAACATAATTAACATTCACAGTGAGGGTTACAAACTCGGGGACTTATGGCCTCTGTTCTATGATCACACCATACACAATCTTATTTCCATTCCTCATAGAACACTGATTATAACGTGTCCCCTGGGTCTGTTGACTTCTCCCAGTTCAACGTTCTCCTTCCGGTTCCCAAGAGTGATAGCGCAAAACTTGCAAAGCAACAAGAAACACTAAACATAACAGTATTAATATGGTAAGCTATGCATAATTATATATGCATGAAAACCAAAGTCTGAGACATGACACTACCCACTCTCTCTTCACCTGACTCTGATTCTTGTAAATCCAGCCACAGTGTCCTATTTCAAATAGGCCTTACGGCAAAAGCACACCAAACAATTATGTTTGGTTTTCTGTGACTAGGTGCTGACCTTACAGCCTTTTTCCAGCCACGGAGAGGGCTCACAAAAGTCAGAAATGGCGATTAAATTAATCACTAACCTTTGCTCTTCATCAGATGGTACTCACAGGACTTCATGTTACACAATGTGTGTTTTGTTCGATAAAGTTCATCTTTATGTCCAAAAACCTAATTTGAAATTGGTGTGTTATGTTCAGAAATGCATTGTCTCAAACAAACATCCAGTGAAAGTGCAGACACATCAAATAACAGTAATACTCATCATAAACATTGATAAAAGATACAAGTATTAAACATACGAATATAGATAAAGTTCTCCTTAATGCAACTGCTGTGTCAGATTTCAAAAAGGCTTTATGGCGAAAGCCCACTTTGCGATTATGTTATAGGTCAGCGCCTATACACAGAAACCCATACAGCCATTTTCCAACCAAGGAGAGTGTCACAAAAGTCAGAAATAGCATTAGAATTAATCACTTACCTTTGCTCTTCATCTGGTGGCACTCCCAGGTCTCCATGTTAGACAACAAATGTTTGTTTTGTTCAATAAAGTTCATCTTTATGTCCAAATACCTACATTTTGTTGGTGAGTTTAGTTCAGAAATCCAAAGGAACCATGCATGCTCTCAACACGAAGACAAAAAGTATAAATAAAGATAGTTTGACATGTTTCTACTATGTTTAAATCAATCCTCAGATTGTTTTTGTCATAAATAATCAATATTATTTAAACCGGACAAAAGCTTTGTCAATGGAAAAGGTAAACAAGAAATGCGTGCTCCCGATCACGTGCTTGGTTCATGTCTGGAAATTTCCACTGTCCTCTCATTGAAAGCGGTGTATCTCCCTCATTTGTCAGAGTAAAAGCCTGAAACAATGCCTAAAGACTGATCACATGTTGAGGAAGCCATAGAGATTGTGAACTGGGTCCTAAGTCTTTGTATGGTGGATAGGCTTTCAATGGAAAAACAGCCTTTCAAAATAATAGTACTTCCTGGTTGGACTTTCCTCGGGTTTTCACCTGCCATATCAGTTCTGTTATACTCAGACATTATTTTAACAGTTTTGGAAACTTTTGAGTTTTCTATCCAAATCTACTAATTATATGCATATACTAGCTTATGGGCCTGAGTAGCAGGCAGTTTAATTTGGGCACGCTTTTCAACCAAAATTACGTATGCTGCCCCCTACCCTAGTGAAGTTAACCAATAAAGCAGCTAACCCAACTATGTTTAAAGTAGCTCCCAGACCCAACCAATTTGCATGTCTACGGTGGAATCTAGTCTCTCTTTAGCTCCACTTCCTTTGTCATGGTGTCTTCAAGGTCACACATTATGCAGCTGGACCTCACTTCCTGTGAGAACTATGCGCCCACCGAGGAGAGACATGACGATCTTCACTGCTGCAGGTGCTGTAAGGAGTACTGTGTGTAGACAAGAACATTGCTGTCCCAACATCCCTGCCTGGTGTATCTTGATGTACACTCAATCTCCAGAATTCAGCCCGTGCCTAGGTTATCTCCTGCTCCTCATGTGCTGCTTTCACCTGAGGATATACACACTGCAACGCATGGGTCATTTCCTGACAACATACACTCCCCCCTTATGGGCAGATCACTAATTGGTGGCATTTGAATAACAGCCCCCGGCACTCCCATCAGTCTCCCAGCTACCCAGCCATTTGGCATGAGTCCTCAAACTGATAACCCAACAATGCTACTAAAGTAACCCCTGCTACTCCTAACATGGCCCATGACTATAGCCTCCTTCAATTACTGTCCCTACAAATCAAATCAGACTTTATTTGCGACATATGCCGAATACAACAAGTGTAGGCTTTACTGTGAAATGCTTACTTACAAGCCCTTAACCAACAGTGCAGTTTAAGAAGAAGAAAGTATTTACCAAGTAGGCTATATTAAAAAGTAACACAATAAGAAAAGCAATAACTGGGCTATATACAGGGGGCACTGGTGCCGAGTCAGTGTGCAGGGGTACAGGCGACTGCTGTGAGAATAACTACTGCATGTAATCTGTCAAGTGTTTTCCGGCGGTTAGAAATTGGGAACGAGATTAATGAGTTGGAAGAATATCCAACCTAACACCATGATCTGGGTTTGTGTAATGTTCAATTTAACTTCATAATAGTCCCTATATTGTGCACAGTTAGCGGTCCTCCCTTTTCCTACGAGCTATCTCCTGTAACAATATACATAGTCTCTGGGAATGATACCCCTCTATCACCACAACCTTAATTTATGAGCCCCCACAGATCTACCCCGCAGTCACATTCCATCCCACTTAACAGCCCTATATAAACATTCTGTCTCAAACACAGGCCTCGTGTACTTCACCTCCTGCTGCAGATACATTTGCAAATATCATTCCATCTAACCCATAAAACACTAGTCACTACTCCTAATGCACTTCTAAGGAAAGGGAAGAAAAGTACATGTTTAGTAACTTCACACCACCCTTGATGCGAATAAAACCGTGGAAAGAACCGTCCATCCGTAACGTTCTATACCCGTATGATGCTGGTCTCCATGCCATCTCCTTCATTTTCATCCTTGGGTGTTATTGCAAAACAGACTGAGCCTTTTATGCAATTAATTGTGCCGTATCTTCCAGCCATCTATATGTATTGTGATTTAACATTCAAATTCTGATGACATGGTAAAACAAAAAAAAGCCTTCATGGTTGGCCCAAGCTATCATCCAGTGAGTTCTCTAACAACCTCCCTGTCGGAGGATACTTAGAGATAAGGTTTCTAGAGCCTCCCTAGGCCTAATACATTTTTGCAGTGCCCTCACTGTTTTAGAGCCCCCCCCCCCCTCTCTCTCTGAATCATAACTAAAACGTTTAAATTATCCAACCCAAATTCAGAATGACAGTCCTTAGTGCTTACTTTGAGTGTACGACTCGAATTCAAGTCTCAACCTAGCACACATCATCCCTGTTAGAATGTATGTTTATTAACTGAACCTTTTTATTGCCGGTAAAAGCTCTTCTCATTACAGCCCCCATTTGTCCCTGTTTTCCTGTCGCCTGGTAATGAAAGAGCGATATCTCAATGCATACTTAGTCGAAATTGTGTAGACCCCCCCCCTCCCGGCACTTATCATTCTAGCGTGTCTTCTTCAAATAGCGTTACAGTTCATCTTCCCAGTGGCACATGTAACTCGTGCCTGTCACATTTGATGGCCCTTGATCATGTGCCGATTTTCAATATCCAAATGGATACATCCGTTTCTCCCACGAACACGAGTCTCTCACCTGAGCCGTTATCTCTCTCCACGCGCGCGTTCTCAGCACTCCTTCCGCCCGCGCGGTCTCAGCACTCCTTCCGCCCGCGCGGTCTCGGCACTCCTTCCGCCCGCGCGGTCTCGGCACTCCTTCCGCCCGCGCGGTCTCGGCACTCCTTCCGCCCGCGCGGTCTCGGCACTCCTTCCGCCCGCGCGGTCTCGGCACTCCTTCCGCCCGCGCGGTCTCGGCACTCCTTCCGCCCCGCGCGGTCTCGGCACTCCTTCCGCCCGCGGTCTCGGCACTCCTTCCGCCCGCGCGGTCTCGGCACTCCTTCCGCCCGCGCGGTCTCGGCACTCCTTCCGCCCGTACCCAGGTTTGGCTCGGACTCAGGAGTGTTAAAAGTCGCTGTCCCTTTGTCGCTCTTTCTTCAGCCGGTGAGGGAGGGTTTTGTGGTTCACACACTGTTTGTGGTCAAATTATTCCTACCATGTCTTAAGACACGATCCGATGTCACGTTCCATGGTAACCTCGAGAGGAAAGAGCATAATAACATACTGTTACTGATGAAACCATTTTCAAAATTAGTTCATACTCCTGTATTTTCCCTTCGAACACATGATTCACATTGTGATTCAAAAACATGTTAAATCAAGAATGCGAATAACCAATCAACTTAGAATTACAACTCTTGATAACTCCGTAAGAAAATAATAGTATCTCATTAAGCAATGGTAAAATAGAATAGACACAGCGTTTCTTTCATTTTATAGTTTAATCTGACTCCTACAGATAACCATTAACTTATGGTGTAATAATCAGTCTCACTCCTCAGATACTATAGTAGTACTTCTAATGTATCTTGTCTCTAGTATAATACTGTTCTGATTTTAACCCAGAATCTAACCACTATACTGAACAAAAATATAAATGTAACAATTTCATATATTTCACTGAGTCACAGTTAATGTAAGGAAATCGGTCAATCGAAATAAATTCATTAGGCCCTAATCTATGGATATCACATGACTGGGAATACAGAACCATATGTTGGTCACAGATACCTTTAAAAAAAATGTGGTGGCGTGGATCAGAAAATCAGTCTCTGGTGTGAACATTTGCCTTATGCATAGTGACACATCTCCTTCACATGTAGTTGATCAGCCTGTTGATTGTGGCCTGTAGAATGTTGTCCCACTCCTCTTCAATGGCTGTGCGAAGTTGCTTGATATTGGAGGGATCTGGAACACTCTGTCATACACATCGTTCCAGAGCATCCCAAACATGCTTAATGGGTGACATGTCTGGTTAGCATGGAGGCCATGGAAGAACTGGGACATTTTCAGCATTCAGGAATTGTATACAGATCTTTGTGACATGGGGCTGTGCATTACCATGCTGAAACACGAGGTGATGGCAGCGGATTAATGGCATGACAATGGGCCTCAGGACCTCGTCATGGTATCTCTGTGCATTCAAATTGCCACCGATAAAATGTGTTTGTTGTCCGTAGCTAATGCCTGACAGAACCATAACCCCACTAATACCATGGGGCACTCTGTTCACAAAGTTGCACACTGCTCGTCCACACAACACCATACTCGTGGTTTGCGGTTGTGAGGCCGGTTGGACGTACTGCCAAATTCTCTAAAACGACGTTGGAGGTGGGTAGTGGAATTATCATTAAATTCCATAGCAACAACTCTGGTGGACATCCCTACAGTCAGCATGCTAATTGCACCCTCCCTCAACTGGAGACATCTGTGGTGTTGTGACAAAACTGCACATTTTAGTGGCTTTTTGTTCCCAGCACGAGTTGCACCTGTGTAAAGATCATGCTGTTTCATCAGCTTCTTGATATGCCACACCTGTCAGGTGGATGGATTATCTTGGCAAAGGAGAAATGCTCACAAACAGGGATGTAAACAAATTTGTGCACAACATTTAAGGGAAGCTTTTTGTGCGTGTGTAAAATGTGTGGGATATTTAATTTCAGCTCATGAAACATGGCATATTATTATATTTCTCTTCAGTGTAGTTACCTGTCCAATTGTAATCACAAATGTAACTTTCTGATTACATTCCATTTTTTGTTATTTAACTAGGCTAGTCAGTTAAGAACAAATTCTTATTTACAATGACAGTCTACCCCGGCCAAACCCGGACAATGCTGGGCCAATTGTGCGCCGCCCTATGGGACTCCCAATCACAGCCGGTTGTGATACAGCCTGGAATTTAACCAGGGTCTGTTGTGATGCCTCTAGCACTGAGATGCAGTGCCTTAGACCGCTGCGCCACTCAGGAGCCCAACGATCCATCAGACACATTTGGTGTGTCATCATATTAGTCTCTGATTTGTGGACTTTCAGACATGACAAACTTAAACTTGCGCCTTTTTTCAATGCTGATTTTGAATGTCATTAGGAAAATAAATGTACCAAAAAAAACGTTTTTTTTTTTTAAAAGTAACCCTAGAAGTTACTAGTTTTTCAAAAGTATATCTAATCTGATTACAACATTTTTGCTGGTCATGGATTACAGTTAGTTGTTTTGTAATCTGTTACTCCCCAAGCCTGCATGCAAGGCTACCGTGTACCCATTTTGGTAGAGTAAACTAAAGTCCATATGATACTTGACTGTTTGTTTATTTTCATTTGAAGCCAGCTTTTTATCTTTTTCTTTAGCGTTACACTCAGAGTAATGGACGAAGACCGTTTGGCATCTCGGCGTTGATCGTGGGTTTTGACTACGATGGGACCCCCAGGCTTTATCAGACTGACCCCTCAGGAACATACCATGCATGGAAGGTCAGCCAATCCACAAAAATATCTCACCTTTCTCAACAGATAAATATGTTTTAATGTTTTTCATAGCCATAATGATTATCTGAAGTGTATCATTGCAAAAGTTAGATTTTCTTGTCTTAATTGTGCGGTCTGTTTTTGAAAATAAACATTAGGTATTGAGCTGGATTTAAACCACACTATTGGTATTTTAATGTTTTAAAAATACTCAGTTACTGATTTGTTACCCATCTCTTTGTTCAGGCAAATGCAATTGGTCGCAGTGCTAAGACAGTGAGGGAATTCCTGGAGAAGAACTACACAGATGAAGCCATCGCCACTGACAACGAGGCGATTAAGCTGGCAATCAAAGCCTTGCTTGAGGTAAGGTCAACCACTGTCATTTTTATGCTAAACTCCAAACCGACGACTACTTCCTACTCCCCTAGGCACTTCTGTAGGTCTGAGACAGTTATATTTGGGTATTTAATATGGTCAAAAATTCGGCTGTTAGCATATTAAATCCATTGTGTACATTTGACCTTTTGAACTATGTTTACAGGTGGTTCAGTCTGGTGGGAAGAACATTGATCTCGCTGTGATCAGAAGAAACCAGCCACTGAAGGTAACCTCACCAAAGAGTTTGGTGGTCTGATCCCAGTATTTGCCGCTTTACACATGTTCTTGTCTGAGTTAATTGCTTCGTTCTTTTGTTGTTGCTCCATGTAGTTATTGGAGTCCAAAGAAATTGAGACCCTGGTGGCTGAGATCGAGAAAGAGAAAGAAGATGAGGCAGAGAAGAAAAAACAGAAGAAATCTACTTGAAGTCGTTACTCAATCACTAGTTTTTATTTAGCCCTTGGGTAAAGGCAGTGTATTTGGTCGGTAAATATAGAAAAGTGTCAAGGTTTATAGGCCCAAATATAGCTTTCATGTCACACACACTTAAGGTTTGTATGTTGAATTTTCACATAAAATATCCCACCATCAATGCATGGTTTATGTGGAAGCTGAGCTGTGTGGATCTCAAGTTAGGATTCAGAACTTGGAGATCTCACCTCTGCCCTCTTTTAAGAACAGTATGTTATTATTTTTTATTTGAAGTGAATGTTAATAGACCGACATACTTAATAAAGTCAACTTGTTTATGTACCTTAGTTTTTATTCATTCATCGGGTTATAGGGAGAGTGTTTTTTTCTTTAGATTCATGTTATCTTTGTTGTGTGTGTTGATGCTAAAATATGTCTGTAGTGAAGTCGAGCACCCAATCCCAGCTAATAATTTAAAAAAATGCTGTAGTAAAATGGAATCAGAATATCATTATACCAACTATGTCAAGAATCAATGAAACAGTAAATATCAGCCCCCCCCCCCCCCGGACCTATTGAGATATTGCGCGTGACTAAAATATTTAAGTTAATTTCTCATGCTAATGCCTTGGTCTAATCAGTGTATTTCTGTACATGCCGGATCTCTGTGGCAGGATGCATCATTCACCCAAGTTTTGTCAATTGGGCTACTGCTGTCTGAGATGTCATGTGACTAATGGACAGCCAGGGACAGATCCACAGTCCCTTCCCTGATTTCACCGTGGGGGATAATGAAGGCTTAGTTTGACATCACAGTGGGTCAATATGAAGAAATGACAATGTCATTTTAGCTTCACTTCAGTATCCTACCCAGCAGTATACAAAAAGATCACTGTTATCCCTTACTCCGACAGAGAGTAGACTCAACATCCATAACAGCAATGTTTCCATTTACCAGCATTCTTTAGGAATGTCACTCATACAGCGAATGCAGAGTAGCCCAGGCCCCAGACGGACTGCTTTATGACGCGCTCATCTCTCACATAGTCATTTAAAGGGTAGTGCAGTTACAGTTGAAGTCTGAAGTTTACATACACTTAGGTTGGAGTAATAACAACTTTTTTTTTTTTCAACCACTCCACAAATTGCTTGTTAACAAACTATAGTTTTGGCAAGTCGGTTAGGACATCTACTTTGTGAATGACAAGTCATTTTCCAACAATTGTTTACAGACAGATTATTTCACTTATAATTCACTGTATCACAATTGCAGTGGGTCAGAAGTTTACATACACTAAGTTGACTCTGCCATTAAACAGCTTGGAAAATTCCAGAAAATTATGTCATGGCTTTAGAAGCTTCTGATAGGCTAATTGACATAATTTGAGTCAATTGGTGGTGTACCTTATGAATGTATTTCAAGGCCTACCTTCAAACTCAGTGCTTCTTTGCTTGACATGGGAAAATCCAAAGAAATTAACCAAGATCTCAAAAATTGTAGACCTCCAAGTCTGGTTCATACAACCACGTTCATCTGTACAAACAATAGTAAGTAAGTATAAACACCATGGGACCCCGCAACCGTCATACTATTCAGGAAGGAGATGCGTTCTGTCTCCTAGAGATGAACGTACTTTGGTGTGGAAAGTGCAAATCAATCCCGCAACAACAGCAAAGGACCTTGTGAAGATGCTGGAGGAAACTGGTACAAAAGTATCTATTTCCACAGTGAAACGAGCCCCCTATATCGACATGACCTGAAAGGTCGCTCAGCAAGGAAGAATTTGTGGGTGTGGTTGAAGAGAATTCCTTTTTATGACGTAAATATAGACTCTGAGTATAACGCTCTGAAATTGTGAAAATTATGATTTTTTTTGTGTGTAAGAGCTGTTTGATAGACATTCCTGGAATTTCAGCCTGTTCAGGTGGGATGGAACTTTTAGCCCACATCATGACATCACAAAGTGATCTAATTATAATAGACAGATTACTTTTCATCTGGGCAAGGGGGTGGACTCTAGACCATCATATCAGCAAATCAGGGCTGTGTATGTAAATATATTCACATTTGTTTCCTAACGCCCACAAGATCAAGACAGCATTTCAAGGGTCAAAGGAGGCCCAGGGAAATAAATACATGTTTTTATTTTGTAGTTATTTTCATTAAATAAACACACACATTGGTGTATTAGACATACAGTGATGATGTTAAAATGAAATTACAAACGACTGCATGAGGGCTTTACAACAAATTAGTGATGGACCAAGGGAAGTGTCCGTATGCCTCTTCCCTCCTTTCTTGCCTCACCCCCTTCTTTTATTTCACCCTAAATTTGCTTATCAAGCAACCGCTGCTCTGAATTCTCAAAGACACAATTATGGCCGCCGGTGTAGTAGGCCTGCTTAATGGGATCCTGGCCTCAGACCCCAGTGGGAAACTTCAGTGACTTTAATCTGGAGCCCTTTGAAAAGTTGTGCTGCCGAGCGTTGCAGAGGAGCCCCGGGGGGTCCCTGTGACTCTCACCAAAGACATAATGGTGAATGGTAAAGTCCTTCATTTAGAGTCATCTCCCACGGACAGGATTTCCTGAGTGGGTGCCATGACTGCCATGGCAAGAGAAACTGCTATTTGTCTGCAGTTTGTCTTGTTTGTGTGGGTTATAGATGTGTGGGAATGAATCTGTTAATTTCAGGAGAATACTTTATAACCCTACTAGAAATATGTATAGGTTGTTCAATTATTTATCAAACTCAGTTCTTCAATGTTTTAAGGACAATGGTAGTGCAGATGTGTGCTAATCAAGAATGAGCTTTCCATTTAAAAAAAAAATCCAAACACCACACACATTTTGTATTTCAATCGGTTGTATGTTGAAGATCAGCTCTCAGTATGTCAGAAGCGCTTGCAAAATTCTTATTCTGACAGAAACAGACAGACAAATAATGCTTTTCTGATTCTTGTGGTAGTGGTTGAAAGTGAAGACAAATTACAAAGGAGCAACAAAATAAGCTACTTCCTTAACTTTCTCCAAGTTCACTAAGGGTAATCCCTTCAGACACAGAGGTTATCTAGATCCATCTTGTCAATAGACCGAGAACAGCTTATGTTTCTAATGCCAAAGCTGGCTGCTGCTCCTAGTTCTGTTTCAACTTCTTGTGTGAAGAGTTTCTCTTTGTTTTTCACTGCCTACCGTTGTTGTTGCCCATAATCAGAACGAGCTACTTTGCCTGGGGACAAAGCCCATCACTGGCTGACTGCTGTTCGTCATTAATGCAGAAAATAATGGCTCCACCAGAGGTCATTGACGGAGGAACAAGGCCCGGGGACATGTGCTCTCAAAGCAAGAATGCACAGTGCCCAAGGCTGTAGACTGAGTGCATTACATTGTACACACACACACACACACACACACACACACACACACACACACACACACACACACACACACACACACACACACACACACACACACACACACACACACACACACACTCTCTTAATGTACCTCACAAACCAATTGTGCAAACATATTGTGTTTTTTAGACTACTGACAACACAGTAGCCTAAACTGTATGAGATGTACACACACACCTCACAAACCAATAGCATTCTTATATTGCGGACTACACTTAGAAAACATTGCAAACTAAATAGAAATGTACATCAACACACACACACACACACACACACACACACACACACACACACACACACACACACACACACACACACACACACACACACACACACACACACACACACACACACACACACACACACACACAGGCCACAGAGCTCAACACACATACTCTCAACACAGTATATTTATGCGTTTGAATTAATATACTTTTATGTTACTTGAATGCATACAAAATATATGGAAACTGCCTGTAGTATGAGTCTGCTGCACTTTTGCCTAATATTAACCAAATCAATGTAGCTTCCTGTCATGTTGATTTCAATTCATATACAGTGCATATTGCAGGCAGCGCAGGTTGGGGATCTACATTTTGTCATTCTAATGTGTTACCCCCTTAGCTGTATTTCAAAGCAGGCCCCTCTTGGGATGTTTGAAATGATCAGTGTGGAATGTCCCCAGGTCCAGATAAGATAACTGCTTCAAGGGCAAAACACACACACACAGACAGAGAGACACACACACAGACACACAACCCCTGGGAGCTAAGGTTATATCAGTCCTCCTCTCTTACAGAGTGCTTCAGTTCCGCTGAAATCAAATGGAGCCAGTACCACTCGTCACCAGCCGGGTGCAGTGTTGCATAAAAGCAGCACGTTCCTATCAGTTACACTTTCATCTCACTTTTGTCATTAAGGCTTACAGTATGAGTCTAGCTAACAGCTAGCTGAATATACTGGCCTCTGACATGTTTTTGTCGTTCTGCGCTTTAACATAGAGCCTCAAATGCTCTAAGAACAATTGAGTCCATAGAGAGAGAGAGAGAATGAGAGAAAGAGAGAGAGAGAGAGAGAGAGAGAGAGAGAGAGGGATATATCTATATATATATATATATCTATATATATATATATATATATATATATATGTAAAGAGAGAGAGGGAGAGTTGTGTTTGCTTAAAACTGTCAGAAAAAACAAAAAAAAAACAAAGCTAATGTTCTGCAGCCATGGCCAAGCTGTCATAGTGTGTTGGGTCATGAAAGGCTACGCTCTCAACACGGTCCCTTTTCTGCTTGTCACTTGTTGACAGATATATACACCATTATCCGTGAAGGCTAGCGATCTGAACCGCTAGCGTTCACTCATCCCCTACAGGGTTTATGGTTACACCACGAAAAAAAGGGTGGACAAATTGGAAGTAAGTGTGTAGTCCTAAGACACGTGTGATCCCCTGCTATAGTTCCGGGGATATTGACTAGAGTCATTTCCACATATTTCATTCATAGGTCTGCAAAGTAGCTATCTTTGCCTCTTGAACACACCCTCTGTCAATGTCACCACAGTTGCGAACATACACAGTGGCGTAAATGATACAACAAGCTGCATTGATAGCCTTGGCCTGTGTGTGTGTGTTGAATGGGTTTTGGAACACTAACAGTTCAGTGTTAACAGACTAAAGGGCTGGTTTACTGTTACCCCTCAAGAGTCAACATACAATGGTTTTGTCTCACTGGTGAAGAATATGAGTACATCCTCTTCTAATTGAAAGATGATATCATCAGATACACAGGGAGAGAGAACTAGAGGGAGGGAGGGAGGGAGGGAGGGAGGGAGGGAGGGAGGGAGGGAGGGAGGGAGGGAGGGAGGGAGGGAGGGAGGGAAAACTAGAGAGAGGGGGTAAAAAAAATAAAGGAAGGAGAGATTGGCAAAAAGGAGCAGACAGGGCTAAGTAAACAATTCCCATGATGCCGTGGGGCAGGAAGCAGTAGCCCGGGGGTGCTTGGCCTCTCAAGGCCGTGGCAGAAGTCAGTCACACACATCACATAGAATTACACGGAATGAGGTTACAGCAAAATGTCAGCCAACGCATAAGGAGGAACCATCGACCCATAGGATAATTCGATGGCCTGAGGGGGTTGCAATCTCACATTCCCACGAATCCTCTCTTTCCACCCACACACCCTCTTTTCATTGTATTTTTAAATCAATTTTATCTCTCTCTCTCTCTGCTCCATTATTTAATGTTTTCAATTGTACTGTGCACTCAAGTAGCCAAGCATACTCATGAATATAACACGGTAAATGTGTGGCTAGTGTATTTCCATGAGAATTGACTGCAGAATCCTCTACCGCCTGTCGCCATTCCCCATGGAAATGTTTAGGGCTATTGGTTTAAAGGCTCCCCTGACCTGACTGTTGGATGGCTTGATTCAGGACCTGCTGCTTTCTGTTCATGCTCTCCCTTAGTCTCACTCTCATATTGTCTTCACCACACAAAATGCCTATCATTCTATTACTTGTCGGACATATTCTTTCCCTCCCAGTCATGATGTGGGACACTTGAGGCCGTTAATAACAATTAATTGAACTGGACAGTTGAAATAAGTACATGTTGTGTTTTAAACTGTCATGTTCGTTTTGGGAGGTCTATCATTACGGTATCATATGGTAATATGTGTAATATTATGTTTGTCAGAGTGTGTGTGTGTGTGTGTGTGTGTGTGTGTGTGTGTGTGTGTGTGTGTGTGTGTGTGTGTGTGTGTGTGTGTGTGTGTGTGTGTGTGTGTGTGTGTGTGTGTGTGTGTGTGTGTGTGTGTGTGTGTGTGTGTGTGTGTGTGTGTGTGTGTGTGTGTGTGCAGATAGCTGAGTACCTCTGACAGGGAGGACAAGCCTGAAGGCAGGTCTTAGCCCTTCAGCACCAAAAATGACACATGACACCCCTCCCCCCCCCCCCCAACACATGCTGTATACTGCTTAGATTACATTATATTTGTCCTCTGGACATGCACCCTCCTTGCTGGATGACATTTGGGCTTGTGCAGCGCTGAGGTTACCTTTATGCCCCCCGAAGTCAAACATGCCTGTCTTCAGTATGCAATCAGAAAAGAAAATGTGATGAGAGAAAGATTTCCAAAAGCACTTTGATCAGAGGCATCCACAGCAACTTGTTAAGCAGTATGTAAATTTAGGCTGATACTGAATAAAGTTGCCAGAATGGCATGAATCCATTGTGCTGCGATGATCAAAATAAAAGAGGGCTTCATGTGCTGGAGGGCAAGAAAGTCACAGACATTAGTTGTTTTTTTTCTTCGGCTTCCTCCTTTTTTTCTCACAAAGAGAGAGGGCTAATGGGAGGCAGAGAGGAGAGGGTAGGGAGGAAAGGAGGGAGGGAATGAAAGATGGGGGGGGGGAAGCCTGGAAGGATCTCAATCTAAATTAGCCGAATGGAGGGAAAGAATCTGCTGAGTGAGATGTATAATTCACATCAGGGTTATACTGCTGTGCTGTGATGAAAACATCAGCATCCATTCATTATCTGACTGAGTGAATTCTTCAATTACAACTGGGACCTTCTATATATGATTCAAAGCCAAAGATATAAGCTTGAACTATTGAATAGATTGTGGCAATGCCCCTAGAATGGATTTCAATGAACAATCTCAGCTATGGCATCTCTTTCTCACCTTTCTCTCCCTCTCTCTGACACTCTGTGAGATGAATAGGCAGTGTCACTGAGACTCTTGTAGCCTGTCAGCTTTCAAACAAACAGTCACTGAAAGCATCACTTTCACAGGAGAGACCTGAGAGTCTGAGGTAAGATCATTAGCTTGCCTCAGTCACAACCCCTCAACTCACACCTGTGAGGGTGTGGGACGATGTATCCTGCCAATGAAGCAGAAAGATACAAATATGGCCTCACAAGTAGAATGAGCATTTCTCCTGTCTTCAGCAATGTTGTCACAGGAATCTGATTGCCTTCAGTATCCGTATTAATGTCAAACAAAAATAGCTAATTGTATGATCTTGTTCATTCAGCGTCCATAATAATTTTGAACAACACTGACCGTGGCTGAATACCCATACTTGGGTTCTAAATAATGGACATTTTATAGTATCTGACATTTAGCAATGTTATAACGAGTGGGGAATCAAGTACAGGGAGTGTGTGTCAATAAAGCAACGTAACAAGAAACACAAAACACACACCGACATAAAACAGAGTCAATAACACCTGAAGAGAGAACCAAGGGGAGTGACAGATATAGGGAAGATAATCAAGGATGTGATGGAGTCCAGGTGAGTGTCAGGAGGTGCTGGTGCACTTGACAATGGTGACAGGTGTGCGGGATAATCAGCAGCCTGATGACCTAGAGGCCGGAGAGTGAGGATAGGTGACAGTACGCTTTAAATTCCAGGATGTCGTACTCATTGCGGCTTTTCGTCTAGTGCAATTCGTTGCACGCTGTTGAGGAAGAGAATCGTCTTTCGAGACCCACATGTGTTTGACAACAGTTAATAATGACATAAGGTGACCGACCTACTGTTCCAAAATTATGAATGGCTGGAATAAAAGCAATTCTGCATTTGATGATACATTGTCAGTATGGACGAGCCTTGTATGTAGATATTTGTTGCTTACTGCATTCGATTTTACTAAAAAGTGCCTTCTAAATATTATGCCGTACGATTAGTACACAGTATCTACTTTTAGTAGTAGGTAAGACAGACTTTTTGATACGGTTTTTGTCTACTTATTCATGTCCACGTACATATATACTGAACAAAAATATAAACTCAACATGCGACAATTTCAATGATTTTACTGAGTTACAGTTCATATAAGGAAATCAGTTTGAATTTTAAAAAATTCATTAGGCCCTAATCTATGGATTACACATGACTGGGCAGGGGCGCAGCCATGGGTGGGCCTGGCTCCCCAGGGGGTGGGCCTATGCCCTCCCAGGCCCACCCATGGCTGTGCCCCTGCCCAGACAATCAAAAGTAGTTTTTCCCCATAAAAAGGCTTTATTGCAGGAATTACAACTCAGTTTCATCAGCTGTCCGGGTGGCTGGTCTCAGACAATCCCGCAGGTGAAGAAGCCGGATGTGGAGGTCCTGGGGTGGCTTGGCTACACGTGGTCTGCAGTTGTGAGGCCGGTTGGACGTACTGCCAAATTCCCTAAAACAACGTTGGAGGTGGGTTATGGTAGAGAAATGAATATTACATTCTCTGGCAACAGCTCTGGTGGACATTCGTGCAGTCAGCATGCCAAATGCGCGCTCCCTCAATACTTGAGACATCTGTGGCATTATATTGTGTGACAAAACTGCACATTTTAGATTGGCACTTTATTGTCCCCAGCAAAAGGTGCACCGGTTTAATCATCATGCTGTTTAATCAGCTTCTTGAGATGTACACCTGTCAGTTGGATGGATTATGTTGGAAAAGGAGAAATGTTCACTAACAGGGATGTATACAGATTTGTACACAAAATAATAGAAATAAGATTTTTGTGTGTATGGAACAGTTCTGGGATCTTTTATTTCAGCTCATGAAACATGGGATCAACACTTTACATTTTAATTCAGTATTGTTCCACTTGATTTCAGTGATCTAACAGATTTGGATAGGGTTGAAATTAGATTTTCATCGTGATGCTTTCACCTATCAAATGAGATCAAATCTGTAATCATGTTGAGCAAAGGTCCGACAGACAAAAAAAGTAAATAAAAGAAAGAATAACACCCAGATGCTCTCTCTCTCTCTCTCTCTCTCTCTCTCTCTCTCTCTCTCTCTCTCTCTCTCTCTCTCTCTCTCTCTCTCTCTCTCTCTCTCTCTCTCTCTCTCTCTCTCTCTCTCGCTCTCTCTCTCCACCAGCACAGATCTAGTCTCCCATGTCCTACATGTGTCTCTCCACACAATGGAGAAAAGTGCGTAGCCCCTGGCGCCTCTCCCCAGCTGAGAGCCACCTCTCTCCAGAAGACACAGGCAGGCAGGAGGAGAAACTGGCAGGGCTAAGAACTGATCCTGGTAGATAAAGAAGGAGATAGGAGGAGAGGAAGTGATGACTCAGCTAAAAGGCAACCTCCTCTGCCTTCTGTGTGTCTTCAACGGTGCTATGACTGCCCCTGGTAATAACACTACTGATGCTAGTAATAATAATGATACACATGTAAATAGCAAGTATTGCAACTTTGTCTTTCAAATATGCTCTGAAGTATCATCTAACACAGCTATTCCCAAACTGGGGTACGCGTACCCCCAGGGTACACACAATGCCGTGGGCGGTTATGCCCCAAAAAATGTGATTCGAATTTTCAAACAGTCCATTTAGATTTTCCAACGGGGCTATAAATGTGGGTGTTTTTCTCTTTCCAAAAATAAAATCAAACCATCTAGTGTTCAGCGAAATAACAACACAATGTCAAATACAGGTAACCTAGTCAAATAATTAACATCCAATCACATTAACTGTTACTCTCTCGTGGGAATTCCACTAACGGTCCGTATGTAGCCAAATGTAGCTGCTGCTCATTCCGTTTGCTTGAAAATTGATAAATTGTTTTAAAAATGAAGGCCCGCGTCCATAGACACACATACCAGCTCTACTGGTAGTACGACTACCAGCAGTACTACACCTGCACCTGTCGATGACACAAGTTGTTCTGCTTCCATGAGCACATTCAATGCCCGCATCAGTAAATCTACATTTGTTGCTAGCATAGACACTGACAGTTGTGAATCTGATGCAGCCGAAGAGCTACTGCCCCCTTAACCGGGAAAGCACAGAACAACAGACAAGGACGTTGAACCATCGAAGAGGCGCAAATATGATGAGAACTACATTGATTTGGGGTTCACTTATATTGGAAGTAGTGACTTTCCTCAGCCACAGAGTGTTATATGTGCAAACGTACTATCTCAGAACTCGATGGAACCTTCACTCTTGCGCAGACATTTAGAAATGAAACAAGCTAATTTGAAAAATAAGCCACGGGAGTTTTTTGAGCGAGAATTAAGATGACTTTTGGCTAGTTAGACATGTTTAAAATCAACAGATACCATTAATAAGAAGGGGCTAGAAGCGTCGTATATGATGAGCTACCGAGTGGCTAGGACAGGCAAGCCCCATACTATTGTGGAGGACTTCATTCTTCCTGCTGCCACGGATATGGCTGGGACAATGCTGGGGGAAAAGGCCAACAAAAACTATACAGACAATGTCTTCATTAAACAACACTGTTTTACGAAGCATCAGTGACATGGCAGGAGATGTTTTGAAACAATTACTGCTTCTCATACAAGCCAATGAATTTTATGCGTTTCAGCTGGATGAGTCAACAACTCCTGGTTTAAGTCCGTTACGTTTATAGGGGATTAATTAAGGAAGACATCCTCTTCTGCAAACCACTAGAAACCAGGACAACAGGAGATTATATTTTTTAAGTACTGGACAGCTTTGTGACATCAAATGGACTTTGGAGGTCAAGATGTGTTGGTATCTGTACTGATGGCACAAAAGCTATGACAGGGAGACATAGTGGAGTGGTAACGCTCGTGCAAGCAGTTGCTCCAGACGCCACTTGGGTACACTGCAGCATCCACCGAGAGGCTTTTGGGTACACTGCAGCATCAACCGAGAGGCTCTTGGGTACACTGCAGCATCCACCGAGAGGCTCTTGCTGCCAAGGTAATGCCTGACAGCTTGACAGACGTTTTGGACACTACAGTGAAAATGGTTAACTTTGTTAAAGCAAGGTCCCTGAACTCTTGTGTATTTTCTGCAGTATGCAATGACATGGGCAGCGACCATGTAACGCTTTTACAACATACAGAAATGTGCTGGTTATCAAGGGGCAAAGTATTGACATGTTTTTTAAAATTGAGAGACAACCTTAAAGTTTTCTTTACTGACCATAATTTTCACTTGTCTGACCGATTTGCATGGTGATGAGTTTATCACACGACTGGCCTATCTGGGTGATGTTTTTTCTTGCCTGAATGATCTGAATCTAGGATTACAGGGACTCTGCAACTATATTCAATATGCGGGAAAAAGGCTATGATTATGAAGTTGAAGCTCTTCTCTGTCTGCATTAACAAGGAAAACACACGTCTTTTCCATCATTGTATGATTTTTCGTGTGTGCAAATGAACTCAAACTTACGGATAATGTCAAATGTGATATAGCGAATCACCTGAGTGAGCTGGGTGTGCAATTACGCAGGTACTTTCCCAAAACGGATGAGACAAACAACTGGATTCGTTATCCCTTTCATGCACTGCCTCCAGTCCACAGTCAAGATGGCGCCGGAGGAGATGGCGGCCGTTTTACGATCTCCTAACCAATTGTGCTATTATGTGGGGTTTTTTCGCAATATTTGTAAATTATTTTGTACATAATGTTTCTGCAACCGTATCTTACGGCAGAAACGAGCTTCTAGATATCAGGACAGCGATCACTCACCTCGGATTAGACAAAC
Organism: Oncorhynchus masou masou; assembly: GCF_036934945.1. NCBI lineage: Eukaryota > Metazoa > Chordata > Actinopteri > Salmoniformes > Salmonidae > Oncorhynchus > Oncorhynchus masou. The sequence goes on from NC_088228.1 coordinate 26,926,327, forward strand.
ATTTATTCAACAACAACAACAACAACAGCAGCAGCAAGCAGGACTCACACGATATTCTCCAAACACCCCACAAGGCAGACATCCCAATTATTCGCAAAAGGAAACGACGCAGTGGACGAAGAGCTGGATGCCTCGTCCGGACCCGCAGATGGCAACTAGGAAAGCTGCCCTTACCGTCAATACTACTCGCCAACGTGCAATCATTGGACAACAAACTAGACGAGGTACGATCACGAATATCCTACCAACGGGACATCAAAAACTGTAATATCCTATGCTTCACAGAATTGTGGATGAATGACGACATGGATATTCAGCTAGCAGGATACATGCTGCACCGGCAGGATAGAACAGCACAGTAAGACGAGGGGGGGCGGTCTGTGCATATTTGTAAACAACAGCTGGTGCATGAAATCTAAGGAAGTCTCTAGATTTTGCTCGCCTGAAGTTGAGAATATTGTGATAAACTGCAAGCCAAACTACTAAGCTATACTTTTCGTGGCTGTTTATTTACCACCACAGACAGATGCTGGCACTAAGACCGCACTCAGTCAGCTGTATAAGGAAATAAGAAAACAGGAAACCACTCACCCAAAGGCGGCGCTCCTAGTGGCCGGAGACTTTAATGCACGGAAACTTAAATTAGTTCTACCAAATCTCTATCAACATGTTAAATGTGCAACCAGAGGGAAAACAATTTGAGATCACCTGTACTCCACACACAGAGACGCGTACAAAGCTCTCCCTCGCCCTCCATTTGGTAAATCCGACCACAACTCTATCCTCCTGATTCCTGCTTACAAGCAAAAAATTAAAGCAGGAAGCACCAGTGACTCAGTCTATAAAAAATGGTCAGATGAAGCAGATACTAAACTACAGGACTGCTTTGCTATCACAGACTGGAACATGTTCCGGGATTCTTCCGATGACATTGAGGAATACACCACATCAGTCACTGGCTTTATCAATAAGTGCATTGAGGACGTCGTCCCCACATTGACTGTACGTACATACCCCAACCAGAAGCCATGGATTACAGGCAACATTCGCACTGAGCTAAAGGATAGAGCTGCCGCTTTCAAGGTGCGGGACTCTAACCCGGAAGCTTACAAGAAATCTCGCTATGCCCTGCGACGAACCATCAAACAGGCAACGCGTAAATACAGGGCTAAGATTGAATCATACTACACCGGCTCCGACACTAGTCTGGATGTGGCAGGGCTTGCAAACTATTACAGACTACAAAGGGAATCACAGCCGTGAGCTGCCCAGTGACACGAGCCACCCAGACGAGCTAAATCACTTCTATGCTCGCGTCGAGGCAAGCAACACTGAGGCATTCACGAAAGCATCAGCTGTTCCGGACGACTGTGTGATCACGTGAGTAAGACCTTTAAACAGGTCAACATACACAATGCTGCGGGGCCAGACGTGTGCTCCGGGCATGTGCTGACCAACTGTCAGGTGTCTTCACTGACATTTTCAACATGTCCCTGATTGAGTCTGTAATACCAACATGCTTCAAGCAGACCACCATAGTCCCTGTGCCCAAGAACACAAAGGCAACCTGCCTAAATTACTACAGACCCGTAGCAATCACGTCCGTAGCCATAAAGTGCTTTGAAAGGCTGGTAATGGCTCACATCAACACCATTATCCCAGAAACACTAGACCCACTCCAATTTGCATACCGCCCAAACAGATCCACAGATGACGCAATCTCTATTGCACTCCACACTGCCCTTTCACACCTGGACAAAAGGAACACCTACAGTATGTGAGAATACTGTTCATTGACTACAGCTCAGCGTTCAACACCATGGTACCCTCAAAGCTCATCACCAAGCTAAGGAAGCTGGGACCAAACACCTCCCTCTGCAACTGGATCCTGGACTTCCTGACAGGCCGCCCCCAGGTGGTGAGGGTAGGTAGCAACACATCTGCCACGCTGATCCTCAACACTGGAGCTGTGTGAAACATTGTTGTGTTTAAAGTGGAACTGACAGCATTTTAGCAACATGAAGTGTTATTCAAATCTGTTCATGTACACACCCAGGAAGAATATGACACTTAAAAAAAATATGACAAGAGACCATTTAGATATGGTCATTTTAACGTTTTCATCAACTCTTAGAATGTTTGGGAATTACTTATACTGAGGCATTTGTGAAAATTCTATAGCAATATAGAGTGGGAAAGTGGCAGTGCATTTGGACAATTAATAGACACGGCCATATATAAAATCGAATAAAACCATCTGTCTTATTCAGGACCGGAGTCTACAGAGACCGGTGTGCTATAGCCAATCAGAGCTACAGTAGACCTTTATACAAACAAGCCATTTGCCACAAGGGCCTACCATCATTCACTTTAAACTGAACTGTGTGTTTATAGGCAGTTGCAACAGCTCAATTTTAGGTCGTTAGAACGCATTCGCCATAAGCCACAAAATACACCTGAATGGCTTTCCCTTAGTTATGCACATCAACAAGATCAACAACTAATGCTAGCCAGAGCATGATGAGCTAAAATCTAACGAAGGAACATTAGATAAACTCTCTAACGTTTTCAGTTGGTTGGCTGTCCAAATAGGACTGATAAACAATGGGGAATTGTAGCTTCCTTGTCGCATTGGCAGGCAAGCTGCAGAGCATGCTTGTCCCAATCAAGCACCCAAGCTAACTGGCTAAAGTTGGCTAGATTGCTAGCTAGCTACTTCCAGACACAAAAGAAAGAACATCTCACTCTGACCATTTTACTCGCCGTAGCAGAGCTGGTTGTTAGGCTGTTATCTAGTTCTTTACTTACTATTACTTTTTTTTGCCTACGTTTACTGACACCGGTCAACACCAGTAGGCGTTGCGTATTTGTCAATTCATCAGTTGTTCTGCACTCTGGCATGCTCAGACGAGAGTGCTCTGAAATCAGTAGTTAGCCAGAGTAAATTTGCTAATGCAAGATATATGCTAACTGTATAACTGTCTTTCAAGTTCTTGCTAGCTAACCAAATGACACCTGCATCTCTAGCTGTGTATAGCCAACGATATGAGGGGAAAAAGTCATTACTCACTCACTCCTCTAATGACATCCTCCTTGCAGCTAGCTAGCTAGCTATCTAGCTAACGTTAGGCTCTGTGTTTTTAGCTTGCTACATAAATGGCTACACTAGCCTATTAACCACGTTATGACTGACTTGTGATCATTGCCCTTGCTAGTTCGATTGTATTGACATTCCAAGCCTTAGTTACATTTGTGCATTTTTTGTCCTGAATATTGAGTCATTGAAACTGAAACAGTGCACCCCGAATGGAGGCAGCAAACAATGTACCAGGCCAGCTGTGATTTACAACCTGATAGCAATATATTTTGGACAACCAAGACATGTATTGGTGAATTAATGCCTTAGTGTACGTTATGGAATCTTAAGTTAAAAAAACTCTTTTTAAAACCAATTATAAAATTGGTTTTGCAGCATAAACTGGGAATTTTATATTTTTTACTGATATTATGATTGTCTGTTTGTTTCATATCTGCTAAGTAGTTAAAATGCTGTCAGTTCCACTTTAAACTTTAGGTCACTAGTTACTTTGAAAAAGAAACCGTTGATGTTTAGCACACAATGGGAAGTAATAGTTGTACATTTTGATTGGGAAATGCTTAATGATTTGAGTTTGAGTTATTTTTTTATTTTTACAGGGACAGTGCAAATGAATCAACGTTTCAGTAAAAGTGCTGGTTTTAGCCAGCCGGCTAATATTCAACCACAGTCCCTGGGCAGGTTATTAAAAACAAATTCCAACAACAATACAGACAAACAATGAGCAGTGAGCACATGCAGAGCAACATAGGACTAGCAACATGTAGCATGCAGACAGAGCAATAGCACAAAAAGCAACACAACAAAATACATAAAAGTAATGAAGTGTTTCCACACCTCACAAGCTACAGAAAACATGTAAAGTGGCAATACACAGCTAGGGATTATGTTCACAAGTCTGATTGGCCTTTAGCCATGTGTTCATGTGTTCATGTTTTTTGTGAAGGTGTGATAGGTGGTGCAGTTGTATGTGTCTGATAGCAGTGTGTTCTAGGCATTGGACACTCTCACAGAGAGGGGGGAGGCATGCCATTCAGGATCTTGAATACAAGACATGTATTAGAGCTACTTGGAACTTACTAGAGCTACTTGGAACCCTAACTACTAATCCACGACTGGTCTATCGATGTCACCGCACGAAGAGGCAAAAGCAGACTTACCCCCATCGCAACGTCCTCCAAAGGCCCTTCTGCTAACTTGCTAGCCCGGGTCTGCTAACTGCTAGCTTGTTGCCCCGGTCTTTTAACTGCTAGCTTGTTTGTCCCGGTCTGCTAACTGCTTGCTTGCTAACCCAGTCTGCTAACTGCTAGCTTGCTAGCCTCGGTCTGCTAACTGCTAGCTGCTAACTGCTAGCTTGTTCAGCCCCAGCCTACTAACTGTTAGCTTGTTAGCATCGGCCTGCTAACTGTCTGAATCGCCATGTCCCCAGTCAGCCCAGCCACTCACTGGAACCATATGTTCACTTGGCTATGTATGCCTCTCTCTAATATCAATATGTCTCGTCTAGTACTGTCCTAGTTAGTGATTACTGTCTTATTTCACTGTAGAGCCTCTAGCCCTGCTCAATATGCCTTAACATCCCGGCCATCCTACAATCTAAGCTTGATGCCCTCAATCTCTCACAAATTATCAATGAACCTACCAGGTACAACCCCAAATCCGTAAACACAGGCACCCTCATAGATATCATCCTAACGAACTCACCCTGCAAATACACCTCTGCTGTTTTCAATCAAGATCTCAGCGATCACAGCCTCATCCCTAGCCACACAGCTAGGGATTATGTTCACAAGTCTGATTGGCCTTTAGCCATGTGTTCATGTGTTCATGTTTTTTGTGAAGGTGTGATAGGTGGTGCAGTTGTATGTGTCTGATAGCAGTGTGTTCTAGGCATTGGACGCTCTCACAGAGAGGGGGGAGGCATGCCATTCAGGATCTTGAATACAAGACATGTATTAGAGCTACTTGGAACTTACTAGAGCTACTTGGAACCCTAACTACTAATCCACGACTGGTCTATCGATGTCACCGCACGAAGAGGCAAAAGCAGACTTACCCCCATCGCAACGTCCTCCAAAGGCCCTTCTGCTAACTTGCTAGCCCGGGTCTGCTAACTGCTAGCTTGTTGCCCCGGTCTTTTAACTGCTAGCTTGTTTGTCCCGGTCTGCTAACTGCTTGCTTGCTAACCCAGTCTGCTAACTGCTAGCTTGCTAGCCTCGGTCTGCTAACTGCTAGCTGCTAACTGCTAGCTTGTTCAGCCCCAGCCTACTAACTGTTAGCTTGTTAGCATCGGCCTGCTAACTGTCTGAATCGCCATGTCCCCAGTCAGCCCAGCCACTCACTGGAACCATATGTTCACTTGGCTATGTATGCCTCTCTCTAATATCAATATGTCTCGTCTAGTACTGTCCTAGTTAGTGATTACTGTCTTATTTCACTGTAGAGCCTCTAGCCCTGCTCAATATGCCTTAACATCCCGGCCATCCTACAATCTAAGCTTGATGCCCTCAATCTCTCACAAATTATCAATGAACCTACCAGGTACAACCCCAAATCCGTAAACACAGGCACCCTCATAGATATCATCCTAACGAACTCACCCTGCAAATACACCTCTGCTGTTTTCAATCAAGATCTCAGCGATCACAGCCTCATCCCTAGCCACACAGCTAGGGATTATGTTCACAAGTCTGATTGGCCTTTAGCCATGTGTTCATGTGTTCATGTTTTTTGTGAAGGTGTGATAGGTGGTGCAGTTGTATGTGTCTGATAGCAGTGTGTTCTAGGCATTGGACGCTCTCACAGAGAGGGGGGAGGCATGCCATTCAGGATCTTGAATACAAGACATGTATTAGAGCTACTTGGAACTTACTAGAGCTACTTGGAACCCTAACTACTAATCCACGACTGGTCTATCGATGTCACCGCACGAAGAGGCAAAAGCAGACTTACCCCCATCGCAACGTCCTCCAAAGGCCCTTCTGCTAACTTGCTAGCCCGGGTCTGCTAACTGCTAGCTTGTTGCCCCGGTCTTTTAACTGCTAGCTTGTTTGTCCCGGTCTGCTAACTGCTTGCTTGCTAACCCAGTCTGCTAACTGCTAGCTTGCTAGCCTCGGTCTGCTAACTGCTAGCTGCTAACTGCTAGCTTGTTCAGCCCCAGCCTACTAACTGTTAGCTTGTTAGCATCGGCCTGCTAACTGTCTGAATCGCCATGTCCCCAGTCAGCCCAGCCACTCACTGGAACCATATGTTCACTTGGCTATGTATGCCTCTCTCTAATATCAATATGTCTCGTCTAGTACTGTCCTAGTTAGTGATTACTGTCTTATTTCACTGTAGAGCCTCTAGCCCTGCTCAATATGCCTTAACATCCCGGCCATCCTACAATCTAAGCTTGATGCCCTCAATCTCTCACAAATTATCAATGAACCTACCAGGTACAACCCCAAATCCGTAAACACAGGCACCCTCATAGATATCATCCTAACGAACTCACCCTGCAAATACACCTCTGCTGTTTTCAATCAAGATCTCAGCGATCACAGCCTCATTGCCTGCATCCATAATGGGTCTGCGACCAAACAGCCAACCCTCATCACTGTCAAACGCTCCCTAAAACACTTCTGCGAGCAGGCCTTTCTAATCGACCTGGCCGGGGTATCCTGGAATGACATTGACCTCATGCTCATCCCATCAGTAGATGATGCCTGGCTATTCTTTAAAAGTGCCTTCCTCACCATCTTAAATAAGCATGCCCCATTCAAAAAATTTAGAACTAGGAATAGATATAGTCCTTGGTTCACTCCAGACCTGTCTGCCCTCAACCAACAAAACCATCCTGTGGCGTTCTGCATTAGCATCGAATAGCCCCCATGATATGCAACTTTTCAGGGAAGTTAGGAACAAATATACACAGGCAGATAGGAAAGCTAAGGCTAGCTTTTTCAAACAGAAATTTGCAATCTGTAGTACTAACTCAAAAATGTTCTGGGACACTGTAAAGTCCATGGAGAGTAAGACCACCCCCTCTCAGCTGCCCACTGCTCTGAGGCTAGGAAACATTGTTACCACCGATAAATCCACTATAATTGAGAATTTCAAGAAGCATTTCTCTACGGCTGGCCATGCTTTCCACCTGGCTACCCCTACCGCGGTCAACTGCCCGGCACCCTCCACAGCAACCTGCCAAAGCCCCCACCATTTCTCCTTCACCCAAATCCTGATAGCTGATGTTCTGAAAGAGCTCCAAAATCTGGACCCCTACAAATCAGCCGGGCTAGACAATCTGGACCCTCTCTTTCTGCCGAAATTGTTGCAACCCTTATTACTAGTCTGTTCAACCTCTCTTTCGTATCGTTTGAAATTCCCAAAGATTGGAAAGATGCCGCGGTCATCTCCGCTTCAAAGGGGGTTACACTCTAGACCCAAACTGCTACAGACCTATATCTATCCTACCCTGTCTTTCTAAGGTCTTCGAAAGCCAAGTTAACAAACAGATTATTGACCATTTTGAATCCCACCGTACCTTCTCCGCTATGCAATCTGGTTTCAGAGCTGGTCATGGGTGCACCTCAGCCATGCTCCAGGTCCTAAACGACATCATAACTGCCAACGATAAGAGACATTACTGTGCAGCCGTATTCATCGACCTGGCCAAGGCTTTCGACTCTGTTAATCACCACATTCTTATTGGCAGACTCGACAGCCTTGGTTTCTCAAATTATTGCCTCGCCTGGTTTACCAACTACTTCTCTGACAGAGTTCAGTGTGTCAAATTGGAGGGCCTGTTGTCCGCACTACTTGCAGTCTCCATGCGGGTGCCACAGGGTTCAATTCTCGGGCCGACTCTCTTCTCTGTATACATCAATGATGTCGCTCTTGCTGCTGGTGATTCTCTGATCCACCTCTATGCATACGACACCATCCTGTATACTTCTGGCCTCTCTTTGGACACTGTGTTAACTAACCTCCAGACGAGCCTCAAGGCCATACAACTCTCCTTCCGTGGCCTCCAACTGCTCTTAAACGCAAGTAAAACTAAATGCATGCTATTCAATCGATCACTGACCGCACCTGCTTGCCCGTCCAGCATCACTACTCTGGACGGCTCTGACATAGAATACGTGGACAACTGCAAATACCTAGGTGTCTGGTTAGACTGTCAACTCTCCTTCCAGACTCGCATTAAGCATCTCCAATCCAAAATTAAATCTAGAATCGGCTTTCTATATCGCAACAAAGCATCCTTCACTCATGCTGCCAAACATACCCTCGTAAAACTGACCATCCTACCGATCCTCAACTTCGGTGATGTCATCTATAAAATAGCCTCCAACACTCTACTCAACAAATTGGATGCAGTCTATCACACTGCCATCTGTTTTGTCACCAAAGCCCCATACACTACCCACCACTGCTACCTGTATGCTCTCGTTGGCTGGCCCATGCTTCATACTCGTCGCCAAACCCACTGGCTACAGGTTATCTACAAGTCTCTGCTAGGTAAAACCCCGCCTTATCTCAGCTCACTGGTCAACATAGCAGCACCCACTCGTAGCACGCACTCCAGCAGGTATATCTCACTGGTCACCCCCAAAGCCAATTCCTCCTTTGGTTGTCTTTCCTTCCAGTTCTCTGCTGTCAATGACTGGAACGAACTGCAAAAATCTTTGAAGCTGTAGACTCGTATCTCCCTCACTAGCTTTAAGCACCAGCTGTCAGAGCAGCTCACAGATCACTGCACCTGTACATAGCCCATCTGTAAACAGCCCATCTATCTACCTACCTCATCCCCATATTGTGTTTATTTATTTATCTTGCTCCTTTGCACCCCAGGATCTCTACTTGCACATTCATCTTCTGCACATCTACCATTCCAGTATTTAATTGCTATATTGTAATTACTTCGCCACCATGGCCTATTTATTGCCTTAACTCCCTTATCTTACCTCATTTGCACTCACTGTATATAGACTTTTTGTTTTCTTTTGTTCTACTGTATTATTGACTGTATGTTTTGTTTATTCCATGTGTAACTCTGTGTTGTTGTATGTGTCGAATTTCTATGCTTCATCTTGGCCAGGTCGCAGTTGCAAATGAGAACTTGTTCTCAACTAGCCTACCAGGTTAAATAAAGGTGAAATAATTGTATTTTTTAAATGTGTCGGTGTATTGCACAAGATTTTTCCAACTCAAGAGCTCATACTTTCTGAGGATGTAACAGTGATGATGGCTATTGGGCTTCCTATCAAGCACTTTGAGAGCCTATTGGTAGACAGACTGAATGGGTTTTAATGTTGTACAGCAAGCTTGTGCCCAACTAGTCAAGCAGTATGTTAAGTGGGGGAATATCAGATTTGAAATACATTTTTCTTAGCTAACTTGAATTTGGTTATTTGAGTTACCTTTTTTTACCTCCTTCTAAAAGAGAGGTTGGAATCAAGTAGGATTGGGACCTACTGGCTTATTATGTCAGAGTTTATGGACTGCTTATCCTATAACATAATGCTGTGTGTGACTGCTGTCTTTCCATCGGTCCTATGCAGTAGTGTAGCGGTGCCTGGATATGTGGGCATACACTAATTTTGCTGAAGAGTTCCCAAACTGCCCGCCCAATGAAGGAAAGGCACCCTGTGTGAAAAATGTGTTTTCCTATAGATTTTTCAGATGTTCTCTCTCACAATCACCCTTTTCTTAATGACATTTATTTGATTTTATGTGATGGTCTACGTCCACAACAATACTTACACCACATCAGTCTGAGTGGGTGGGCCCCTTTGAGTGTCACAAAGAGCCTAATAACCAACACTTCGGACAAAGCTTTTTCAATACCTGGTTTGCATACCCATTGGTGCCTTAGTTAGCATTTGCTGGTAGATGTCATAAGTTTGAACGATGTCATTCTTCTGTGAGGTTCTCCATGCCAGAACCAGCTCAGAGCTGCAAACTCTTTCTGCCTGCAGATGATATTCGGCTACGTGCTTTGTGATTGTGTAGGCTACTTTGTGCATGATTTCTATATTGTACTACATAATTCATAAGTCGTATACCTGCATTACACTGCTTCACTGCTTTAATACGCATCAGTAGGGATTTAAAAGTGAATAAAAGCAATGCCCACTGATAAAAAAATGTGTATTTTGCTTACCTGCATACCATCAGTTACACCTTTGTGTTTTACAAAAAGTGTACTCTTCTACATGAGTGCGCTGGTATTACAGTTGCTGTCCTTTCAGAATCATGAGCAAACATGTCTATAATATATATACCAGGCTGTTAAGATATGCATTTTTCCAGAAAGGAGTGTATATATGTGGCCTGACGAAGCAGCGTTATGCACTGAGTGAATGGAAGCTGACCTGGTCTTAGCTGGTGAGTCCTCACTGTCAGACCGACTACAAATGCATCTGACACCAGACACTACCGAGAACACTCAATATGTTGTCGTACTACAACACCGCTTTAGTGTGTACAATCAATCAAATCAAATGGACCACAAACTTGTGTTTGTTTAGGTTTGTACCGTATGATGTTTTGTACCAGTGAGGAGGAGGAATACTAGGCTGAGCCACCCAGTCAGGCCCCTGCTCCATGCTCCCAGGGCAGCAGAGTGGAACAGCAGTTAGGGGGGAGATGGATGACCCTCAGCCCTGGTGGGTCAACCAGCCCAGCCCAGGGTAGGGTACAGTAGGCCACAGCTGGGGCTCCTCAGGACCCCAGGCCATGCGGCCTGTCGACCTGTCATGATTGAGTAGCTACACATGCAGCTAAATGGATGGATAATGTACGGAAGAGTAATACCTTGATAGGGGGCTCAGGTAATGCAACCCATATTCTCTCTTTAAGATGAGGTGCACAAAATACAACACAGAGAAAAGTATGGTAGGCCTGTCCATGCATGTAGTTATTTAGTTATTGTTGGATTGACCTGTGCTGTGTTAGTGTGTAACCTGTGTATGTGCATGCGTTTGTGTGTAATGCTAGCACTCGTATTTGTCCTGCAGAAAGACCTTGTGTGGAATGGGGTCTCAGTGAGAGGAGAGTGGTTACTTTATTCTCTCTCGTGCTGCTGGGGGCTATGACTGTATTAATGCAATGCCGGGGATCTTTGAAGTTGTGACTTTATGAGACAAAAGCTAATTTCCTTCCCTTTCTTCATTATCGGGACTGACTTCCAACTGAGCGGAGACCACACTGTGCTAATTATTCCATTCATGAGTCGACTCTAAAGTGCGTAATGGATTTCACTGGGCCTCTCACAGGTAAAGCGGTGTGGGAGAGCATAGAGAGAGAGAGACACATCTCAGGGAGATTCTATGTCTGCCTTGGCCCTGACACTGACCAATAGGAATCTGCCTTATTGGATGCATCTTACTCCATTCAGGGTTGTATTCACAAAGGTACACTGCAGTAAAACGTAACAAAGTGTTGTTTGGGTAGTTCCTCCCTGTTTCTGTCAGTTTTCTTCCATTTGGTGCCTAATGAATTTGCCTAGTTCCCTATCCACATTGTGTTGAGGGAACAGGAAGTACATATCACTATTTCACTAATGGCCTTAATGAGTTTTTTTATATGCATCTGTTTGCTGTTACTATATCTGGCTCCTATAAACTAGCAATGAAGAAGCTAGAAACAAACTATTTTTTAGATGTTTGAATGTGGGAGCATGTTTTTAGTTGATCTTTGCAGATGGTTTTTGCAGAAACGAGAATCGCAGTGTGTGAGGTCTGGCAGCACGAGACTACGTTTGTGTAAGTGAATGATGCAAGACAACCCTCACTGTTCTTGCAAATTATGTGATGTTCTTGCAAATATTTATTGTAACCCTTTTTTAAGATCAAACCACTTTTCTGCTCATTGCGGTTCAAACTCATATGCTAAGTTCATTTTGAGTAGAGCATATAGAAACGAATGAATACAGGCCCTGAGCCAGTGGAAGTCAACCAATTCCAACATGTGACATAATGGGATTTCCATCTTTATTACAAATAAGGCTTGGCAGAACATGTGGGAAATGGCTACAACATTCCGACTTCAAAAGAGCGGGTGTCAAAATGTTACTCAATACAGTTGAAGTCGGAAGATCACATACACCTTAGCCAAATACATTTAAACTCAGTTTTTCACAATTCCTGACATTTAATCCTAGTAAAAATTTCCTGTCTTAAGTCAGTCAGGATCACCACTTTATTTAGGATATTTTTGGGGGTTATTTCATAGTAAAGTGTCTTCAAATCAAATCAAATCAAATGTATTTATATAGCCCTTCGTACATCAGCTGATATCACAAAGTGCTGTACAGAAACCCAGCCTAAAACCTCAAACAGCAAGCAAATGCAGGTGTAGAAGCACGGTGGCAAGGAAAAACTCCCTAGAAAGGCCAAAACCTAGGAAGAAACCAAGAGAGGAACCAGGCTATGTGGGGTGGCCCGTCCTCTTCTGGCTGTGCCGGGTGGAGATTATAACAGAACATGGCCAAGATGTTCAAATGTTCATAAATGACCAGCATGGTCGAATAATAATAAGACAGAACAGTTGAAACTGGAGCAGCAGCATGGCCAGGTGGACTGGGGACAGCAAGGAGTCATCATGTCAGGTAGTCCTGGGGCATGTTCCTAGGGCTCAGGTCCTCCGAGAGAGAGAAAGAAAGAGAGAAGGAGAGAATTGGAGAACGCACATTTAGATTCACACAGGACACCGAATAGGACAGGAGAAGTACTCCAGATATAACAAACTGACCCTAGCCCCCCGACACATAAACTACTGCAGCATAATACTGGAGGCTGAGACAGGAGGGGTCAGGAGACACTGTGGACCCATCCAAGGACACCCCCGGACAGGGCCAAACAGGAAGGATATAACCCAACCCACTTTGCCAAAGCACAGCCCCCACACCACTAGAGGGATATCTTCAACCACCAACCTACCATCCTGAGACAAGGCTGAGTATAGCCCACAAAGATCTCCGCCATGGCACAACCCAAGTGGGGGCGCCAACCCAGACAGGATGACCACATCAGTGAATCAACCCACTCAGGTGACGCACCCCTTCCAGGGACAGCATGAGAGAGCCCCAATAAGCCAGTGACTCAGCCCCTGTAATAGGGTTAGAGGCAGAGAATCCCAGTGGAAAGAGGGGAACCGGCCAGGCAGAGACAGCAAGGGCGGTTCGTTGCTCCAAAGCCTTTCCGTTCACCTTCCCACTCCTGGGCCAGACTACACTCAATCATATGACCCACTGAAGAGATGAGTCTTCAGTAAAGACTTAAAGGTTGAGACCGAGTTTGCGTCTCTGACATGGGTAGGCAGACCGTTCCATAAAAATGGAGCTCTATAGGAGAAAGCCCTGCCTCCAGCTGTTTGCTTAGAAATTCTAGGGACAATTAGGAGGCCTGCGTCTTGTGACCATAGCGTACGTGTAGGTATGTACGGCAGGACCAAATCAGAGAGATAGGTAGGAGCAAGCCCATGTAATGCTTTGTAGGTTAGCAGTAACACCTTGAAATCAGCCCTTTCTTTGACAGGAAGCCAGTGTAGGGAGGCTATCACTGGAGTAATATGATCACATTTTTTGGTTCTAGTCAGGATTCTAGCAGCCGTATTTAGCACTAACTGAAGTTTATTTAGTGCTTTATCCGGGTAGCCGGAAAGTAGAGCATTGCAGTAGTCTAACCTAGAAGTGACAAAAGCATGGATTAATTTTTCTGCATAATTTTTGGACAGAAGGTTTCTGATTTTTGCAATGTTACGTAGATGGAAAAAAGCTGTCCTTGAAATGGTCTTGATATGTTCTTCAAAAGAGAGATCAGGGTCCAGAGTAACGCCGAGTTCCTTCACAGTTTTATTTGAGACGACTGTACAACCATTAAGATTAATTGTCAGATTCAACAGAAGATCTCTTTGTTTTTTGGGACCTAGAACAAGCCTCTCTGTTTTGTCCGAATTTAAAAGTAGAACGTTTGCAGCCATCCACTTCCTTATGTCTGAAACACATGCTTCTAGCAAGGGCAATTTTGGCGCTTCACCATGTTTCATTGAAATGTACAGCTGTGTCTCATCCGCATAGCAGTGAAAGTTAACATTATGTTTTCGAATAACATCCCCAAGAGGTAAAATATATAGTGAAAACAATAGTGGTCCTAAAACGGAACCTTGAGGAACACCGAAATTTACAGTTGATTTGTCAGAGGACAAACCATTCACAGAGACAAACTGATATCTTTCCGACAGATAAGATCTAAACCAGGCCAGAACTTGTCCCTGTAGACCAATTTGGGTTTCCAATCTCTCCAAAAGAATGTGGTGATTGATGGTGTCAAAAGCAGCACTAAGGTCTAGGAGCACGAGGACAGATGCAGAGCCTCGGTCTGACGCCATTAAAATGTAATTTACCACCTTCACAAGTGCAGTCTCAGTGCTTCATTATTATTCAACAATTTAGAAAATAGTAAAAATAAAGAAAAACCCTTGAATGAGTAGGCCTGTCCAAACTTTTCACTGGTACTGTATGTAGAAGAAGGTGGGGTTCAAGCTGCATCCCTGTCTGACCCCTCGACCCTGAGGAAAGAAATGTGTGTTTAAAAAATAGATATATATTATCCATATACTTGTTGTTTGTGTACATGTATTTTAAAATATTGCATTTTTCCCCCAATACTGCTTTCCATCAGTTTATAAAGCAGACGATCATGCCTAATAGAGTCAAAAGCTTCTTTTTTTTAAATCAACAAGGCATGAGAAGACTTTGCTTTTGTTTTGTTAGTTTGCCATTTAGGATGTACAGGGTGCATACGTGGTCCATAGTGTGGTAATTTGGGAAAAAGACCATTTGACATTTGTTCAGGACATTGTTTTCACTGAGGAAGTGCAGGAGTCTGCTGTTAGTGATAATGGAGAGGATTTTCCAGAAGTTGCTGTTGAAGCATATAGTTATTGGGGCCCGAATTTATCTCAACTTGCGTCAATTGGGGCGATCAGTTCTTGGTTCCAAATATTGGGGAAGATTCCAGAGCTGAGGATGATGTTAAAGACTTTAAGTATAACCAATTGAAATTTGTGGTCTGTATATTTTATAATTTCATGTAGAATACCATCAACACCACAGGCATGTTTGGGTTGGAGGGTTTGCATTTTGTCCTGTAGTTAATTCAATGTAATTGGAGAATCCAGTGGGTTCTGGTAGTCTTTAATAGCTGATTTTAAGATGTGTAATTGATCATGTAAATGTTTTTGCTGTTTGTTCTTTGTTATAGGGCCAAAAAGGTTGGAGAAGTGGTTTATCTGTCATGTCTTGTTATGTCTGTTCCTGTCCTTTCTCTTCATTCTCTCTCTCTGCTGGTCTTTTTAGGTTACCTTCTCTGTCTCTCATTCCTCAGCTGTTCTACATCTGCCCTAACTAGCTCTTTCACTCTTCCCCACCTGTTCTCTCTTCCCCCTCTGATTAGGTCTCTATTTCTCTCTCTGTTCCTGCTACTTTCAGTGTCTGATTCTTGTTTGTGTTTTTTGATGCCAGAAGCAAGCTGTCGTCTCGTTTGCTTCCACCTTGTCCTGTCCTGTCGGAGTCTGCCTGGCAGGAGCATCCTGCACTATACTAACGTTCTTTTTGTTCCGCTGACAACGTTGGAAGAGGATTTATGCCATTCCTGTATTTTCATTAAAGAACTCTGTTTTCTGTTAAAACCGCTTTTGGGTCTTCACTCAAGTTCATAACAGAAGAATCAGACCAAGAATGGACCCAGCGGCTCCGGACCCTTTTCACTCCGCCGTCGAGATCCAGGGAGCGATGCTAGGCAGACACGAGGAGGAATTGTCTGCTGCTCAACATGCCGTTGAGACCCTGGCCGTCCAAGTCTCCAACCTCACAAGACGGGTTCACCAACTCCACCTCGATCCACCGCCCACTTCCAGGGTTTCCGAGTCTCCGGAGCCCAGGATCAACAACCCGCCGTGTTACTCTGGGGAGCCCACTGAGTGCCGCTCATTCCTCACTCAGTGTGATGTGGTGTTCTCTCTCCAGCCCAACACTTACTCCAGGAGCGCAGCCCGCATCGCCTACGTCATTTCTCTCCTTACCGGACGGGCGCGTGAGTGGGGCACGGCAGTCTGGGAGGCGAGGGCTGAGTGTATTAACCAGTATCAGGACTTTAAGGAGGAGATGATACGGGTTTTTGACCGTTCTGTTTTTGGCGAGGAGGCTTCCAGGGCCCTGTCTTCCCTATGTCAGGGGAATAGATCCATAACGGATTATTCTATTGAGTTTCGCACTCTCGCTGCCTCTAGTTACTGGAACGAGCCGGCTTTGCTCGCTCGTTTTCTGGAGGGTCTCCACGTCGAGGTTAAGGATGAGATCCTCTCCCGGGAGGTTCCTTCCAGTCTGGACTCCTTAATAGCTCTCGCTATTCGCATAGAGCGACGGTTTGATCTTCGTCACCGAGCTCGTGGAAAGGAGCTCACGTTCTCCGTTGCTCCCCTCTCCACATCACTGCCACCTGCCGCATCACTGCCACCCTCCTCCGCCGGCTCGGATGCTGAGCCTATGCAGCTGGGGGGTATTCGCATCTCAGCCAAGGAGAGGGAACGGAGAATCACCAATCGCCTCTGTCTCTACTGCGGCTCCGCTGGTCATTTTGTCACCTCATGTCCAGTAAAAGCCAGAGCTCATCAGTAAGAGGAGGGCTACTGGTGAGCGCAACTACTCAGGCCTCTCCTTCTGGATCACGCACTACCTTTCCGGTCCATCTCCGCTGGCCCGGTTCATCTGCTTCCTGCAGTGCCTTGATAGACTCTGGGGCGGAGGGCTGTTTTATGGACGAGACCTGGGCTCGGGAACATGACATTCCTCTCAGACAGTTAGGGGAGCCCAGGGCCTTGTTCGCTTTAGATGGTAGTTCTCTCCCCAAGATTCAGCGTGAGACGCTGCCTTTAACCCTCACTGTCTCTGGTAATCATAGCGAAACCATTTATTTTTTAATTTTTCGTTCACCTTTTACACCTGTTGTTTTGGGTCATCCCTGGCTAGTGCGCCATAACCCTTCTATTAATTGGTCTAGTAATACTATCCTATCCTGGAATGTTTCTTGTCATGTAACCTGTTTAATGTCTGCTATCCCTCCTGTTTCCTCTGTCTCTTCTTCACAGGAGGAGCCTGGCGATTTGACAGGGGTGCCGGAGGAGTATCACGATCTGCGCACGGTGTTCAGTCGTTCCAAGGCCACTTCTCTCCCTCCACACCGGTCGTATGACTGTAGTATTGATCTCCTTCCGGGAACTACTCCCCCGGGGTAGATTATACTCTCTGTCGGCTCCCGAACGTAAGGCTCTCGAGGATTATTTGTCGGTTTCGCTCAACGCCGGTACCATAGTCTCCTCCTCCTCCCCCGCCGGAGCGGGGTTTTTTTTTGTTCAGAAGAAGGACGGGTCCCTGCGCCCATGCGTGGATTATCGAGGGCTGAATGACATAACAGTTAAGAATCGTTATCCGCTTCCTCTTATGTCTTCAGCCTTCGAGATCCTGCAGGGAGCCAGGTTTTTCACCAAGTTGGACCTTCGTAACGCCTACCATCTCGTGCGCATCAGGGAGGGGGACGAGTGGAAGACGGCGTTTAACACTCCATTAGGGCACTTTGAATACCGGGTTCTTCCTTTCGGCCTCGTTAACGCTCCAGCTGTCTTTCAGGCACTAGTTAACGACGTCCTGAGAGACATGCTGAACATTTTTGTTTTCGTTTACATGGACGATATCCTGATTTTTTCTCCGTCTCTCTCGATTCATGTTCAGCACGTGCGACGCGTCCTCCAGCGCCTTTTGGAGAACTGTCTTTATGTGAAGGCTGAGAAGTGCATTTTTCATGCCGCCTCTGTCCCTTTTCTCGGTTCCGTTATTTCCGCTGAGGGCATTAAGATGGATCCCGCTAAGGTCCAGGCTGTCATTGATTGGCCCGTTCCTAAGTCACGCGTCGAGCTGCAGCGCTTTCTGGGCTTCGCTAATTTCTATCGTCGTTTCATCCGTAATTTCGGTCAGGTGGCAGCTCCCCTCACAGCCCTTACTTCTGTTAAGACGTGCTTTAAGTGGTCCGTTTCCGCCCAGGGAGCTTTTGATCTTCTTAAGAATCGTTTTACATCCGCTCCTATTCTTGTTACACCTGACATCTCTAGCCAGTTTGTTGTTGAGGTTGACGCGTCAGAGGTGGGCGTGGGAGCCATTCTTTCTCAGCGCTCTCTCTGACGGCAAGGTCCATCCTTGCGCGTTTTCTCTCATCGCTTATCGCCGTCAGAACGTAACTATGATGTTGGTAATCGCGAACTGCTCGCCATCCGCTTAGCCCTAGGCGAATGGCGACAGTGGTTGGAGGGGGCGACCGTTCCTTTTGTCGTTTGGACTGACCATAGGAACCTTGAGTACATCCGTTCAGCCAAACGACTTAATGCGCGTCAGGCTCGTTGGGCTCTGTTTTTCGCTCGTTTCGAGTTTGTTATTTCTTATCGTCCGGGCTCAAAAAACACCAAGCCTGATGCTTTATCTCGTCTCTTCAGTTCTTCTGAGGTCTCCACCGACCCCGAGGGGATTCTCCCTGACGGGCGTGTTGTCGGGTTGACTGTCTGGGGAATTGAGAGGCAGGTAAAGCAAGCACTCGCTCACACTCCGTCGCCGCGAGCTTGTCCTAGGAACCTTCTGTTCGTTCCCGTTTCTACTCGTCCGGCCGTTCTTCAGTGGGCCCACTCTGCCAAGTTAGCCGGCCACCCCGGCGTTCGGGGTACGCTCGCTTCCATTCGCCAGCGTTTCTGGTGGGAACGTGACGCGCGTCGATTTGTCGCCGCTTGTTCGGTCTGCGCGCAGACTAAATCTGGGAACTCTCCTCCTGCCGGCCGTCTCAGACCGCTTCCCATTCCCTCTCGACCGTGGTCTCACATCGCTTTAGATTTTATCACCGGACTGCCTTCATCAGCGGGGAAGACAGTTATTCTTACGGTTGTCGATAGATTCTCTAAGGCGGCTCATTTCATTCCTCTCGATAAGCTCCCTTCTGCTAAGGAGACGGCTCAGATCATTATCGAGAATGTTTTCCGAATTCATGGCCTTCCGTCTGACGTCGTTTCCGACAGAGGCCCGCAGTTCACGTCTCAATTTTGGAGGGAGTTTTGCCGTTTGATTGGGGCTTCCGTCAGTCTCTCGTCCGGCTTTCATCCCCAGTCTAACGGTCAAGCCGAACGGGCCAATCAGACTGTTGGTCGCATTTTACGCAGTCTTTCTTTTCGTAACCCTGCGTCTTGGTCAGAACAGCTCCCCTGGGCAGAGTACGCCCACAACTCGCTTCCCTCGTCTGCTACCGGTCTATCCCCTTTTCAGTGTAGCCTCGGGTACCAGCCTCCGCTGTTCTCATCTCAGCTCGCCGAGTCCTGCGTTCCCTCCGCTCAGGCTTTTGTCCAGCGTTGCGAGCGCACCTGGAAGGGGGTCAGGTCGGCACTTTGCCGTAATAGGGCGCAGACTGTGAGGGCCGCTAATAAGCGTAGGACCAAGAGTCCTAGATATTGTTGCGGTCAGAGAGTATGGCTCTCCACTCAGAACCTTCCCCTTAAGACAGCTTCTCGCAAGTTGGCCCCGCGGTTCATTGGTCCGTTCCGTATTTCCCAGGTCATTAATCCTGTCGCAGTGCGACTTCTTCTCCCGCGCTATCTTCGTCGCGTTCACCCGGTCTTCCATGTCTCCTGTGTTAAGCCCGTTCTTCGCGCCCCCGCTCGTCCCTCCCCCCCCATCCTTGTCGAGGGCGCACCCATCTACAGGGTTCGTAAGATTTTGGACATGCGCCCTCGGGGCCGTGGTCATCAGTACCTAGTGGATTGGGAGGGGTACGGTCCTGAGGAGAGGAGTTGGGTTCCCTCTCGGGACGTGCTGGACCGTTCGCTGATCGATGATTTCCTCCGTTGCCGCCAGGTTTCCTCCTCGAGTGCGCCAGGAGGCGCTCGGTGAGTGGGGGGGGTACTGTCATGTCTTGTTATGTCTGTTCCTGTCCTTTCTCTTCATTCTCTCTCTCTGCTGGTCTTTTTAGGTTACCTTCTCTGTCTCTCATTCCTCAGCTGTTCTACATCTGCCCTAACTAGCTCTTTCACTCTTCCCCACCTGTTCTCTCTTCCCCCTCTGATTAGGTCTCTATTTCTCTCTCTGTTCCTGCTACTTTCAGTGTCTGATTCTTGTTTGTGTTTTTTGATGCCAGAAGCAAGCTGTCGTCTCGTTTGCTTCCACCTTGTCCTGTCCTGTCGGAGTCTGCCTGGCAGGAGCATCCTGCACTATACTAACGTTCTTTTTGTTCCGCTGACAACGTTGGAAGAGGATTTATGCCATTCCTGTATTTTCATTAAAGAACTCTGTTTTCTGTTAAAACCGCTTTTGGGTCTTCACTCAAGTTCATAACATTATCCATCTCCATTTTGGATAGATAGCTCGTTATGTTGTTGTTTGTTTAGTGTGTTCCAATTTTCCCAGAAGTGGTTATATTCTATGGATTCTTCAATTACATTGAGTTGGTTTCTGATGTGTTGTTCCTTCTTGTTCCTTCCGCCTTTCGTTCCAGTACTCTGCTGCCTGTGACTGGAACGAATTGCAAAATCCCTGAAGTTGGAGACTTATCTCCCTCACCAACTTCAAACATGTGCTATCTGAGCAGCTAACCGATCGCTGCAGCTGTATATAGTCTATTGGTAAATAACCCACCCATTTTCACCTACCTCATCCCCACACTGTTTTTATTTATTTACTTTTCTGCTCTTTTGCACACCAGTATCTCTACCTGTACATGACCATCTGATCATTTATCACTCCAGTGCTAATCTGCAAGGTTGTGATTATTCGCCTACCTCCTCATGCCTTTTGCACACAATGTATATAGACTCGCCTTTTTTGTACTGTGTTATTGACTTGTTAATTGTTTACTCCATGTGTAACTCTGTGTTGTCTGCTCACACTGCTAAGCTTTATCTTGGCCAGGTCGCAGTTGCAAATGAGAACTTGTTCTCAACTAGCCTACCTGGTTAAATAAAGGTGAAATAAAATAAATAATAAATAAAAGTGTATAACTATACTGTTTTAGTGTTTTACAATAGTAAAGCTGTAGGTGCAGGTGTTCTTGGTCTCTGTGTTTTTGGTTGAATAGTTTTCTCAATTTATTTCTTAGGTTTTTGCAATCTTCATCAAAACATTTGTCATTGTTGTTGATTTTCTTAGGTTGCCTGCTTCAAATGTTTTGATTTGATAGGGAAGCTGAATGGTCAAATATACTGTTTAGGCCAAGTTCACACCTTCACTATTGCAGCGAAATGTTTTGTCCAGGAAGTTGTATAAAAGGGATAGAATTTGTTGCCCAATAGTTTTCTGGTAGGTGTCTACACTACTTTCCTTCCATCTATAGCATGTCTTAATAGTCTGCAGTTTGTTTGGCTTTGATATTTCTTGATGCAGTAATGCTCTGTTCAAGTGTGATTTTTCTGTGATCTGATAGGGTTGTCAGTGGGCTGACTGTTACACTCTGAGGGCCTGGGTTGACGTCAGTGATAAAGTAATCTACAGTACTACTGCTAAGTAATGAGCTGCAGGTGTACCTACTGTATGAGTCCCCTTGAAGCCTACCATTGACTTTGTACAGACCCAACGTGTGACAGAGCTGCAGGAGTTGTGACCCATTTTTTCTTCTTCTTTTGTCGTAATTGTGTCTATGTGAGCATATTGGGGAGGGAATGCTGTCACCTCCAGGTAGGTGTTTGTCCTCCTGTGTGCTGAGAGTGTCAGTTTCTTGTCCAGTTCTGGCATTTAGGTCACCACACAATTGTACATGTCCCTGGGCCTAGAAGTGGTTGATCTCCCCCTCTAGGATGGAGAAGCTGTCATCGTTAAAGTATGGGGATTCTATTGGGGGGGATGTAGGTAGCACATATGAGGACATTTTTCACTGTTGAGATAAATTTCTTTTTTTATTTACAACCAGATATAAAATGCTCCTGTTTTCATTAATTTTATAGAGCGGGTTTGTTCTGTTCTATACCAAATTAACATACCCCCTGAGTCTCTTCCCTGTTTCACACCTGGTAGTTAGGTGGATGACCCTACCAGCTCTCTTTCTCTCTACCCCTCCCTCTCTCTATTCGTCCCTCCCTTCCTGCTTTGTGTGTGCTCATTTCATTCGGTGTGCTGCAGCCTCCTGGCAGGCAGGTCAAGGTTTACCCTACCATCACAGACCATTTCCCCCATACACCGCCTAAGGGAGGAACACTGGAGGCCCAAGGCAAGGGCAAACCCAAATAGCTCACACAACATGTCCGCCACCAACCACCTCCAACCATACATACAGGACGGCAATGCTGATAGGATAATAAGAGAGGGGTGCACAGCTAGAATTGTCAATAGCTACTCTCCGACTTCTTTCTTTCTCTCTCTCCATTCCTCCATCAGATTATATATTTCCAGCATTGATTTCCTGTCACTAGTAAGGCATATTTCTATTACCAGACATATATTTATATTAACAAACACATTACAATAAAGGAGCTCCTCATTTGTTCCCCTGTAGTGTAAGTGTTCATTTTGTGAGTCTGATACTAACCCTGGCTAGGAGCTAGTGCTGGATTTGCTGTAAATGGAAAAGGCCTGGGGTCTTTTCATTTTCTGGGCCCAGACGTTCCCTTCATGGTGTCGGAGCCCTTGTGTTCACAGAGTTCATGTTTCACCGCAGGGCTTTTTTTTATTTTGTTTTATCTCGTAGCTTAGACTAGCAGGGCTTCGACTCCCAGAGGACCCACTGCACAGCAACAGCAGAGATCAACAAAGTAAGTTTGTTTATGTTGGCTATGTCCGCATGTTGTCGACTTATACATTTCTCCCAGTCTCCCTCTTCCTGCCTCTCCTTGCTCAAGGGGAGCGGAGACCTCTAATTGGATCGTGTCCTAATTGAGCCTAATACTGGAGCTAACCGGAGCTAGGCCCCACGGCTAATGAAGAAAGAGAATCAAAACTTAGCACTAAAACTTTGACTTCGTGTGTGTGTGTGTGTGTGTGTGTGTGTGTGTGTGTGTGTGTGTGTGTGTGTGTGTGTGTGTACATCTTTTCTGTAACAAGCTGTAAAATCTCAAAGAAACAGTAATATTTGCTCATGGTTTGTGAGATTATTGTCTCAGTTTGTAATCCATGTTTTAAATAGAGAGTGCCTGGGCTTGAATTCTATTCAGCTGGTCTGAACACATTCATTTCAGAAGATTGACTGCAAAAAAAAAGAGAGTTATCTTCAGAGGTACAAGTCTACATTATCAACAATGATCTACACTGTAACTTTATATAATAGGCAGTAGAAGGAAAAACATTCCCTGGATGAAAATACAGATGGATTTTTAACAAATGTATTTCCCCTTTTCCCCCCTCTTCCCCTCTTACACACAAAAGGCCAATCCGATGCGTAACAAATGAAACAAACAGGGCAGATGCTGCAGTTTGGTCGGCTGCAGATGCAAAAGTGAGATGGAAATGGAGCGCTGCTTTCATTGTGCTGGAGGGTCCGTATAAGAAATGAGTACTCTCTCCCCCCCAGCTAGGATCTGGAAAACAAGGCTGTGTTTATCTGTGAATACCGATTTTTAAAGTGGAATTGTCTCATTCAGGTCAGAAATAAATATGTTTCGCTGCATGCTTAAATACACACAATGGTTCCCCATCAGTAACAACGCTCTATTTGATCCCTGTGTCTTTATATCACTGTTTGTTGATTTACTTTTTTATTCCTCTCTGATCTTTGGCTATTATTCCATGTGTATCCCCATGTTTGTGGATTGGGGTCTTTCCCAAGGGCACAATGATGATTTCTGCTCTGGTGTTGAACTAACAACCTTCTGGGCACAATTCTCTTCCTGTGCTCCTACAGGTCTCCATACAGACAGCGTTGTGTAGTCAGGATGATAAGCATCCTCATTTGGGGATTGGTGACTGATATCACCACCATTGTTGTCTGTCTCCATCTTTGTGGTCTTCCTCCATCTTTGTGGTCGCCCTCCATCTTTGTGGTCGCCCTCCATCTTTGTGGTCTTCCTCCATCTTTGTGGTCGCCCTCCATCTTTGTGGTCGCCCTCCATCTTTGTGGTCTTCCTCCATCTTTGTGGTCGCCCTCCATCTTTGTGGTCTTCCTCCATCTTTGTGGTCTTCCTCCATCTTTGTGGTCGCCCTCCATCTTTGTGGTCGCCCTCCATCTTTGTGGTCGCCCTCCATCTTTGTGGTCTTCCTCCATCTTTGTGGTCTTCCTCCATCTTTGTGGTCACCCTCCATCTTCGTGGTCGTCGATCTACATCACAACAGGGCCTGATCAGTTCCAGTTCCACCTCTCAGCTCTGTAGCTACAGACCCATTAGAAGAGGAGAGGCGAGAGCGAGCCTGGTATCAGTAAGACAGAGACTCCAGATTGTTGAGAGTTGATATCTTTCCAAGGAGTTGCCTTAGCCGTAGCCCTGCAGAGCCAAACCCATCTCTGCGCAGCGCCGTGGGCCACCACCAGGGGGGGGTTGGATGAAGACGAGACACTCCAGGTGGGCCGGGCTGCACCCCCCCCCCCCACACTACCCTCCCGGAGGCACTTTGTCATGTCTTGAGAGGGAGGAGGACACGGAGAACCTTTCCAGAACAAACACAGCCTTCCAAAGCTCTGGCCCAAGGATCTAGCCTCAAGGCCTCATCCCGATTGGAGGATTGGAAACACATTAAAGAAAGAAGGAAAAGAAAGAAACAGAGTGAAAGAGAAGAACGTGCACTCGGTTCCACTTTTACAACTGAGTTAGATAATGATGATGAGTTTATCTAATTTCTACATTTGATTGGATAGATTTATCCCAAATACAGTCCTGTATGTGTACAGTACATTCAGAATGTATTTATACAGCTGGACTTATCCCACATTTTGTGGTGTTACAGCCTACATTTGAAAAAATATTCTCACCCATCTACACACAATACTCTATAATGGAAAAGTGTTTTTAGAAATCTTTGCAAATTCGTGGGAAAATGAAATACATGCATCTCATTTACATACACTACTGTTCAAAAGTGTGGGGTCACTTAGAAATGTCCTTGATTTTGAAAGAAATGCACATTTTTTGTCCATTAAAATAACATCGAATTGATCAGAAATACAGTGTAGACATTGTTAATGTTGTAAATGTTATGTACTTGAGTGAAGACCCAAAAGCGGTTTTAACAGAAAACAGAGTTCTTTAATGAAAAACAGGAATGGCATAAATCCTCTTCCAACGTTGTCAATGGAACAAAAAGAACGTTAGTATAGTGCAGGATGCACCTGCCAGGCAGACTCCGACAGGATAGGACAAGGTGGAAGCAAACGAGACGACAGCTTGCTTCTGGCATCAAAAACACAAACAAGAATCAGACACTGAAAGTAGCAGGAACAGAGAGAGAAATAGAGACCTAATCAGAGGGGGAAGAGAGAACAGGTGGGAAAGAGTGAATGAGCTAGTTAGGGGAGATGTAGAACAGCTGAAGAATGAGAGACAGAGAAGGTAACCTAAAAAGACCAGCAGAGAGAGACAGAGTGAAGAGAAAGGACAGGAACAGACATAACAAGACATGACAGTACCCCCCCACTCACCGAGCGCCTCCTGGCGCACTCGAGGAGGAAACCTGGCGGCAACGGAGGAAATCATCGATCAGCGAACGGTCCAGCACGTCCCGAGAGGGAACCCAACTCCTCTCCTCAGGACCGTACCCCTCCCAATCCACTAGGTACTGATGACCACGGCCCCGAGGGCGCATGTCCAAAATCTTACGAACCCTGTAGATGGGTGCGCCCTCGACAAGGATGGGGGGGGAGGGACGAGCGGGGGCGCGAAGAACGGGCTTAACACAGGAGACATGGAAGACCGGGTGAACGCGACGAAGATAGCGCGGAGAAGAAGTCGCACTGCGACAGGATTAATGACCTGAGAAATACGGAACGGACCAATGAACCGCGGGGCCAACTTGCGAGAAGCTGTCTTAAGGGGAAGGTTCTGAGTGGAGAGCCATACTCTCTGACCGCAACAATATCTAGGACTCTTGGTCCTACGCTTATTAGCGGCCCTCACAGTCTGCGCCCTATTACGACAAAGTGCCGACCTGACCCCCTTCCAGGTGCGCTCGCAACGCTGGACAAAAGCCTGAGCGGAGGGGACGCAGGACTCGGCGAGCTGAGATGAGAACAGCGGAGGCTGGTACCCGAGGCTACTCTGAAAAGGAGATAGACCGGTAGCAGACGAGGGAAGCGAGTTGTGGGCGTACTCTGCCCAGGGGAGCTGTTCTGACCAAGACGCAGGGTTACGAAAAGAAAGACTGCGTAAAATGCGACCAACAGTCTGATTGGCCCGTTCGGCTTGACCGTTAGACTGGGGATGAAAGCCGGACGAGAGACTGACGGAAGCCCCAATCAAACGGCAAAACTCCCTCCAAAATTGAGACGTGAACTGCGGGCCTCTGTCGGAAACGACGTCAGACGGAAGGCCATGAATTCGGAAAACATTCTCGATAATGATCTGAGCCGTCTCCTTAGCAGAAGGGAGCTTAGCGAGAGGAATGAAATGAGCCGCCTTAGAGAATCTATCGACAACCGTAAGAATAACTGTCTTCCCCGCTGATGAAGGCAGTCCGGTGATAAAATCTAAAGCGATGTGAGACCATGGTCGAGAGGGAATGGGAAGCGGTCTGAGACGGCCGGCAGGAGGAGAGTTCCCAGATTTAGTCTGCGCGCAGACCGAACAAGCGGCGACAAATCGACGCGCGTCACGTTCCCGAGTGGTCCACCAGAAACGCTGGCGAATGGAAGCGAGCGTACCCCGAACGCCGGGGTGGCCGGCTAACTTGGCAGAGTGGGCCCACTGAAGAACGGCCGGACGAGTAGGAACGGGAACGAACAGAAGGTTCCTAGGACAAGCTCGCGGCGACGGAGTGTGAGCGAGTGCTTGCTTTACCTGCCTCTCAATTCCCCAGACAGTCAACCCGACAACACGCCCCTCAGGGAGAATCCCCTCGGGGTCGGTGGAGACCTCAGAAGAACTGAAGAGACGAGATAAAGCATCAGGCTTGGTGTTTTTTGAGCCCGGACGATAAGAAATAACAAACTCGAAACGAGCGAAAAACAGAGCCCAACGAGCCTGACGCGCATTAAGTCGTTTGGCTGAACGGATGTACTCAAGGTTCCTATGGTCAGTCCAAACGACAAAAGGAACGGTCGCCCCCTCCAACCACTGTCGCCATTCGCCTAGGGCTAAGCGGATGGTGAGCAGTTCGCGATTACCAACATCATAGTTACGTTCTGACGGCGATAAGCGATGAGAGAAAAACGCGCAAGGATGGACCTTGCCGTCAGAGAGAGAGCGCTGAGAAAGAATGGCTCCCACGCCCACCTCTGACGCGTCAACCTCAACAACAAACTGACTAGAGATGTCAGGTGTAACAAGAATAGGTGCGGATGTAAAACGATTCTTAAGAAGATCAAAAGCTCCCTGGGCGGAAACGGACCACTTAAAGCACGTCTTAACAGAAGTAAGGGCTGTGAGGGGAGCTGCCACCTGACCGAAATTACGGATGAAACGACGATAGAAATTAGCGAAGCCCAGAAAGCGCTGCAGCTCGACGCGTGACTTAGGAACGGGCCAATCAATGACAGCCTGGACCTTAGCGGGATCCATCTTAATGCCCTCAGCGGAAATAACGGAACCGAGAAAAGGGACAGAGGCGGCATGAAAAGTGCACTTCTCAGCCTTCACATAAAGACAGTTCTCCAAAAGGCGCTGGAGGACGCGTCGCACGTGCTGAACATGAATCGAGAGAGACGGTGAAAAAATCAGGATATCGTCCATGTAAACGAAAACAAAAATGTTCAGCATGTCTCTCAGGACGTCGTTAACTAGTGCCTGAAAGACAGCTGGAGCGTTAACGAGGCCGAAAGGAAGAACCCGGTATTCAAAGTGCCCTAACGGAGTGTTAAACGCCGTCTTCCACTCGTCCCCCCCTGATGCGCACGAGATGGTAGGTGTTACGAAGGTCCAATTTGGTGAAAAACCTGGCTCCCTGCAGGATCTCGAAGGCTGAAGACATAAGAGGAAGCGGATAACGATTCTTAACTGTTATGTCATTCAGCCCTCGATAATCCACGCATGGGCGCAGGGACCCGTCCTTCTTCTGAACAAAAAAAAACCCCGCTCCGGCGGGAGAGGAGGAGGAGACTATGGTACCGGCGTCGAGCGAAACCGACAAATAATCCTCGAGAGCCTTACGTTCGGGAGCCGACAGAGAGTATAATCTACCCCGGGGGAGTAGTTCCCGGAAGGAGATCAATACTACAGTCATACGACCGGTGTGGAGGGAGAGAAGTGGCCTTGGAACGACTGAACACCGTGCGCAGATCGTGATACTCCTCCGGCACCCCTGTCAAATCGCCAGGCTCCTCCTGTGAAGAAGAGACAGAGGAAACAGGAGGGATAGCAGACATTAAACAGGTCACATGACAAGAAACATTCCAGGATAGGATAGTATTACTAGACCAATTAATAGAAGGGTTATGGCGCACTAGCCAGGGATGACCCAAAACAACAGGTGTAAAAGGTGAACGAAAAATTAAAAAAGAAATGGTTTCGCTATGATTACCAGAGACAGTGAGGGTTAAAGGCAGCGTCTCACGCTGAATCTTGGGGAGAGAACTACCATCTAAAGCGAACAAGGCCGTGGGCTCCCCTAACTGTCTGAGAGGAATGTCATGTTCCCGAGCCCAGGTCTCGTCCATAAAACAGCCCTCCGCCCCAGAGTCTATCAAGGCACTGCAGGAAGCAGATGAACCGGGCCAGCGGAGATGGACCGGAAAGGTAGTGCGTGATCCAGAAGGAGAGGCCTGAGTAGTTGCGCTCACCAGTAGCCCTCCCCTTACTGATGAGCTCTGGCTTTTACTGGACATGAGGTGACAAAATGACCAGCGGAGCCGCAGTAGAGACAGAGGCGATTGGTGATTCTCCGTTCCTTCTCCTTGGCCGAGATGCGGATACCCCCAGCTGCATAGGCTCAGCATCCGAGCCGGCGGAGGAGGGTGGCAGTGATGCGGCAGGTGGCAGTGATGTGGAGAGGGGAGCAACGGAGAACGCGAGCTCCTTTCCACGAGCTCGGCGACGAAGATCAAACCGTCGCTCTATGCGAATAGCGAGAGCTATTAAGGAGTCCAGACTGGAAGGAACCTCCCGGGAGAGGATCTCATCCTTAACCTCGACGAGGAGACCCTCCAGAAAACGAGCGAGCAAAGCCGGCTCGCTCCAGTCACTAGAGGCAGCAAGAGTGCGAAACTCAATAGAATAATCCGTTATGGATCGATTCCCCTGACATAGGGAAGACAGGGCCCTGGAAGCCTCCTCCCCAAAAACAGAACGGTCAAAAACCCGTATCATCTCCTCCTTAAAGTCCTGGTACTGGTTAATACACTCAGCCCTCGCCTCCCAGATTGCCGTGCCCCACTCACGCGCCCGTCCGGTAAGGAGAGAAATGACGTAGGCGATGCGGGCTGCGCTCCTGGAGTAAGTGTTGGGCTGGAGAGAGAACACCACATCACACTGAGTGAGGAATGAGCGGCACTCAGTGGGCTCCCCAGAGTAACACGGCGGGTTGTTGATCCTGGGCTCCGGAGACTCGGAAACCCTGGAAGTGGGCGGTGGATCGAGGTGGAGTTGGTGAACCTGTCTTGTGAGGTCGGAGACTTGGACGGCCAGGGTCTCAACGGCATGTCGAGCAGCAGACAATTCCTCCTCGTGTCTGCCTAGCATCGCTCCCTGGATCTCGACGGCGGAGTGAAAAGGGTCCGGAGCCGCTGGGTCCATTCTTGGTCTGATTCTTCTGTTATGTACTTGAGTGAAGACCCAAAAGCAGTTTTAACAGAAAACAGAGTTCTTTAATGAAAAACAGGAATGGCATAAATCCTCTTCCAACGTTGTCAATGGAACAAAAAGAACGTTAGTATAGTGCAGGATGCACCTGCCAGGCAGACTCCGACAGGATAGGACAAGGTGGAAGCAAACGAGACGACAGCTTGCTTCTGGCATCAAAAACACAAACAAGAATCAGACACTGAAAGTAGCAGGAACAGAGAGAGAAATAGAGACCTAATCAGAGGGGGAAGAGAGAACAGGTGGGAAAGAGTGAATGAGCTAGTTAGGGGAGATGTAGAACAGCTGAAGAATGAGAGACAGAGAAGGTAACCTAAAAAGACCAGCAGAGAGAGACAGAGTGAAGAGAAAGGACAGGAACAGACATAACAAGACATGACAGTAAATGACTAATGTAGCTGGAAACGGCAGATTATTAATGGAATGTCTACATAGGCGTACAGAGGCACATTATCGACAACCATCACACCTGTGTTCCAATGGCACTTTGTGTTAGCTAATCCAAGTTTATCATTTTAAAAGGCTAGAAAACCCTTTTGCAATTATGTTAGCACAGCTGAAAACTGTTGTCCTGAATAAAGAAGCAATAAAACTGGCCTTCTTTAGACTAGTTGAGTATCTGGAGCCTCAGCATTTGTTTCCAGCTACATTAGTAATTAACAATGTCTACACTGTAATTCTGATCAATTTGATGTTATTTTTATTGACCCT
Source organism: Oncorhynchus masou masou (assembly GCF_036934945.1). Taxonomy (NCBI): domain Eukaryota; kingdom Metazoa; phylum Chordata; class Actinopteri; order Salmoniformes; family Salmonidae; genus Oncorhynchus; species Oncorhynchus masou. The sequence goes on from NC_088228.1 coordinate 26,957,069, forward strand.
TTAATTGACATTTCTGTGACGCCAAACGTTTGACCAGTAGTTGTTGTGGGTCTTAATGTTGTGGGTCTTAATGTTTTTCCTCATAATCCTGGACTATCGGACCACCATTTTATTACATTTGCAATTGCAACAAATAATCTGCTCAGACCCCAACCAAGGAGCATCAAAAGTCATGCTATAAATTAACAGACAACACAAAGATTCCTTGATGCCCTTCCAACCCAAGGACGTCAGAGGACAAAAATCAGTTAACCACCTAACTGAGGAACTCAATTTAACCTTGCACAATACCCTAGATGCAGTTGCACCCCTAAAAACTAAAAACATTTCTCATAAGAAACTAGCTCCCTGGTATACAGAAAATACCCGAGCTCTGAAGCAAGCTTCCAGAAAATTGGAACGGAAATGGCGCCACACCAAACTGGAAGTCTTCCGACTAGCTTGGAAACACAGTACCGAGCAGTATCGAAGAGCCCTTACTGCTGCTCGATCATCCCATTTTTCCAACTTAATTGAGGAAAATAAGAACAATCCGAAATGTATTTTGGACACTGTCACAAAGCTAACTAAAAAGCAGCATTCTCCAAGTGAGGATGGCTTACACTTCAGCAGTAATACATTTATGAACTTCTTTGAGGAAAAGATCATGATTATTAGAAAGCAAATTACGGACTCCTCTTTAAATCTGCGTATTCCTTCAAAGCTCAGTTATCCTGAGTCCACACAACTCTGCCAGGACCTAAGATCAAGAGAGACACTCAAGTGTTTTAGTCTGGCAACATCTCTTGACACAATGATGAAAATAATCATGGCCTCTAAACCTTCAAGCTGCATACTGGACCCTATTCCAATGCAACTACTGAAATAGCTGCTTCCTGTGCTTGACCCTCCTATGTTGAACATAATAAACAGCTCTCTATCCACCGGATGGATGTGTACCGAACTCACTGTCTTGGTGTGCTTGGACCATGTTAGTTTGTTGGTGATGTGGACCCCAAGGAATTTGATGCTCTCAACCTGCTCCACTGCATTCCCGTCAATGAGAATAGGGATGTGCTCGGTCCTCCTTTTTCTGTAGTCCACAATCATTTCTGTTGTCTTGATCACATTGAGGGAGCGGTTGTTGTTCTTGCACCACACAGTCAGGTCTCTGACCTCCTCCCTATAGACTGTCTCGCTGTTGTCGGTGATCAGGCCTACCACTGTTGTCATTGACAAACTTAATGATGGTGTTGGAGTCATGCCTGGCCGTGCAGTCATGAGTGAACAGGGAATACAGTAGGGGACTATGCACGCACCCCTGAGGTGCCCCCGTGTTGAGGATCAGCGTGACGGATGTGTTGTTACCTATCTTTACCACCTGGGGTGTTTAGTCCCAGGATACATAGCTTAGTGATGAGCTTTGAGGGCACTATGGTGTTGAACGCTGAGCTGTAGTCAATGAATAGCATTCTCATGTAGGTGTTCCTTTTGTCCAGGTGTGAAAGGGCAGTGTGATAGAGATTGCCTTGTCTGTGGATCTGTTGGGGTGGTATACAAATTGGAGTGGCTCTAGGGTTTCTGGAATAATGGTGTTGATGTGACCCATGACCAGCCTTTCAAAGCACGTCATGGCTACGGACGTGAGTGCTACGGGTTTGTAGTCATTTAGGCAGGTTACCTTAGTTTTCTTGGGCACAGGGATTATGGTGGTCTGCTTGAAACATGTTGGTAATACAGACTCAGACAGGGAGAGGTTGAAAATGTCAGTGAAGACACTTGCCAGTTGGTCAGCGCATGCTCGGAGTACACGTCCTGGTAATCCGTCTGGCCTGCGGCCTTGTGGATGTTGACCTGTTTAAAGGTCTTACTCACATTGGCTGCGGAGAGCGTGATCATACAGTCGTCCGGAACAGCTGATGCTCTCATGCATGTTTCAGTGTTACTTGCTCGAAGCGAACATAGAACTAATTTAGCTTGTCTGGTAGGCTTGTGTCACTGGGCAGCTCTTGGCTGTGTTTCCCTTTGTAGTCTATAATAATTTGCAAGCACTGCCACATCCGACGAGCGTTGTAACCGGTATAGTACGATTTGATCTTAGTCCTGTATTGATGCTTTTCCTGTTTGATGGTTCGTCTGAGTACATAGCGGGATTTCAGCCATGTCTCGGTGAAACATAAGATATTACAGTTTTTAATGTCCCGTTGGTAGGACAAATGTGCTTGTCGTTCGTCCACTTTATTATCCAGCGATTGTATGCCAATAGTACCGATGTTAAAAGCTGATTAGCCTCTCATCTCCGGATCTTTACAAGGCACCCTGATCTCCTTCTGTAAAAACCTCTTTCTCCTGCGAATGATGTGGATGATGGCCTCGTCGGGTGACTGGAGTAACTCCCTCTCGTCCGACTCATTAAAGATAAATTATTTGTCCAATTCAAGGTGAATAATCGCTGTTCTGATGTCCAGAAGCTCTTTTCGGTCATAAGAGACGGTATCAGAAACATTTTGAATAAAATACGTTTCAAACAATGAGAAAAAACAAACAAAATAGTTTGGGTGGTTAAGAGCCCATAAAATGACAGCCATCCCCTCCAGCTCCATTTCTCTGCCAACCAATGCATCCTAAATAGGTTAATTAATAAAGTTCGTAAAAAAATGTAATCTAATCGAGGCGCGAGGTGTGAGACTGTTAATGTTATGGACTAAGCAGCCCGGCAGCTCTAGACTAGGGTGTTGATGGTATTAAACACATGGTCAGTATGTCCATACCTCAGAGTGGAGTGAACAGTCAGTGTGTCATCCACAGCAGTCTGGAGCCGTCCTGCCCTATGAGCTGTGAATGGGGGCCTGGCTGGCTGCAGTCTGCAGCCAGGGTCCTCTGGGGCCTCTCGTCACCCACATGTCTCAGAGGTGAAAGGGTGGGTGATAATTGAGCGCTCTCTGGTACTTGTAACAAATGTATTGAAAAAGGGGAATGGAAAAACCTGTTAATGAGATTTCTCTCCTCAGGCAGCGCTCCGGCTCATTATTCTTATAATTTTCTTAATTTAATGAGTTACTCAAGGTTTATTTTCAAACGTGTTTCCCTCCTCACGCCTCGATTAGATTCTATGTTTTAACAAACTTTATTAATAAATTGATTTAGAATGCATTGGTGGGTTACATGTTTTTTTGACGTCAAGATCAAGATTCATTCAGTTCATTCAATTGAAAACGGTAGACAATAATTGAAACATATCAATAGTCTTTTAATAATGCCCAGTTTATACAATCTGTGTCCTTTTGAGTGAGGAATCTCTAAAGATGACTTAATTTGTATTTTTGAAAGGTAGTTTATTTTTTTAAAGATATACTGTACATGTTTTTACTTGTTAAACTTGTTTACCTTGTAACTAAGATATCCCCTGGCTAGGCTTCGGAATTGGCCATTGTGAAAATGACCGCTGCTTTCCCTTCCAGCAGTCTCTACCCTTTATGAACTGTGAAGAGTTAGCCTGCCTGTTGTGGCTGTTGGGCTGCAGGGAGGGAACAGCCTCAGGGGATCGGTTTTCATTAAGGCCTCTGGCTCTTCTCTGTTCCACCACTTCCTGTGGCACTGTCCTACTTTTCACCCCTGGGCCTGGCTCACTCTCTCTCGCTCTCTCTCTCATATATTCAATTCAAAGGGCTTTATTGGCATGGGAAACAATGTGTTTACATTGCCGAAATAGATGAAACAACAGTGAACAGTGAATATTACACTCGCTCTCTCTCTCTTGTCACTACCCCCTTCTCAAGCACCTAGGGTGGTCATGTGATTCCTGACCTCCCCTAACTTCTCTGCCCCCCTTCCTCAGAACTCTTCCACTCCACCTCCCTCCCCTACCTCTCAGTTGGACAGGAGACTGGTCTGTAGACTCAGGGACAACTTGAGGATCATCTTTGCGTTCCAAAATGGCACACATTTCCTTGGGTCAGCGAGGGAAGGGTTTGCGGCTGGGCTGACAATGTGTCAGAACACTATGTCAGAAATGATCAACCCTGAGCTTATGTAGAGTCATCATCATCATAATCCAGCATCGTAGATAAACTTAATTGGAATAAACACAACATTATTCACACAGCCACCACTTTAAGGCTTGTCACAGGGACCAAATTGCTGAACGAAAACACCTACAGTTTGTACCTTTTTTACTGAGCTCAAGTAGATGTTCTCTCTTTCTGCTTGAATGGGCAGGATAAAACTGGGTAATACCTGTCACCTTTAGGTCTCACTCCCCCCTCTCCAAAACCATTTCAGCAGTCATTCCTCCCTTTGACCTATAGAAACGCAGCAAGCTGAAGACCACCGGCAGATATGTTGCCAGAGTGATCTAAGATCTCAACTAGGAGAGTTAATCATTGATCAAGAAAACATTACTGTGTACTTTAGGCGTTATAGACTGGCGCCTAAAGTATGTGGCCAAATATCAATAAAAATCCCCTCTGTCTTTTAATTAAAGTGCCAAGCCTTTTCACTGATGTTGTTCTTGTATTTGAAAGCTTGACTGTCTTTGTCTTTCAGCTATTGATGATGGTTGGAAAGGGCACTTCACGGAATTGACGATCATCAACACATACAGGTTGTGGCATGAATTGTGACCATATTTAGATAAGCTTTGAGTCGTATATTTTTGGTCTAAAGACCATCCCTATTAGATGCAACAGGAGTGTCCCAGCATCTCTGATTGGTGATTGAGATATCAGACCAGTCCTAATCGGCACAGCCCATAGTTAGATCCGCAGGCTGTGTTTCTTTCACTGGATGCAATAGATTATCCCCCCCCCCCACACACACACACACACGCAACACAAACACACACACTTCCAGTTGGTATATCTCTGTGTTGCTAAGCCCCATTTCGATGCCCCCGTCTCATGGTATCCAACCCCTCTGTCTCTGTGTATTCCCTCAGGCTCCTCTCTGTGTGTGACAGGGCTACTGAACCAGGAAGGCATTGTTTTTCTCCACTCAGTGTTCACACACACATACATTTAGACTCTTTCACTGATACACTCGTGCACACAAAAGCAGCCATAATCATATGCATTCAAAACTCTGGAGGTCCAATTCCAATGCCCAAGAGAAAAGTATTAGATTGAGTCATAGAACTAGGAGATGAAGTAGTGTTACAGTATCATGCCTCACTTCATTGCAGCAGTGAGATGTATGGCTCCTCAGTGCAAATCAATGAATATCAAAGCAGATAAAATGCTAATATTTTGATTGGGCTCTCAACAGGATGTGTAGATTTCAGGCTGCATTAAAATCTACTCTTACAGTATTTGTCACATGCTTCGTAAACAACAGGTGTAGACTAACAGTGAAATGCTTACTCACTTAAAACTGTGTGTGTGTGTGCTTCCTCCTGTGCGCGTACAGTACGTGCGTGTGTTTCTACATGTGTGTGTGCCTTCATACATTCGTGTGTGTGTGTGCATCTGTGTGTTTCTTGGTGTGTGTGTGTGTGTGTGTGTGTGTGTGTGTGTGTGTGTGTGTGTGTGTGTGTGTGTGTGTGTGTGTGTGTGTGTGTGTTCCGTAGCGCAGTCCAATGCGAGGAGGAGAAAAGACAGCAGGCAGCAGGGACAGACCCGTCAGCCTCTCAGATCACATTAGCTCTTTCGGGATACTTTGGAACACATCAAGCCTGATGGGAGATGCCCCCCAGGGTTGCGAGGCACGGAGGAAGGCAGGCAGGCAGGCAGGCCTAAAGATGACATACAGACGGAGGAGCAGGGAGAACGGAGGGAGAGAGGAAGGCAGATCGTACCCATACACACTCATAATAGACATGTGCAGTACACATACATACATGTGTAGATGCATAGAATATTTCTATTTCAGTTACACACTTATAGATCAACAGCAAAACCACAATGACACACACAATTCAGTCCCATTCAAAATACTATTTTCCCTAACCCCAACCCCAACCCCAACCCCAACCCTAACCCAAAAACCTAACCGTAATCCTAGCTCCTAAACCTAATTCTAACCCTAACACTAAGTATAACCTTAACCCTAAACCCCCTAGAAATAGCATTTGACATTGTGGGGACAACAAAATGTCCCCAGTTCCTCAAATGTTTGTTTGTTAAACACACACACACACACATATGCACCCACACCATATTCTCACAAACATATAAGCTGGATCTAGCACCAGATAACCTACATTACAAACAAGGCACATATGCTAATGTGAAACAGGACGGCATGATGTTTACGAGCTACATGTGATGCATATACTCCTGCGTGTGAGTAAATGCACAGACACGCTTCGGTACATTATGACCGCAGGGGCGTAACAGGAAATAGACACTTCTCTTCATGCCTGTTCTTTAATTGGGGCATTTATTGTTTTGTGCCGGTGTTTACTTCATTAAATTAAGGCACATTTTAGGAATGCAGAGTGTTTAAAGGTTTATATAAGCAGAATTTAGCTTTCAGCTATAAAGTGGCAAATTAACATTTTATGACTGTGGGATATGCCAGTTGAAGACGGTTTCGCATTTTTCTACTAATCAATTTGACTTTAACGTGTTGGATTTCGGTTTGATTTGCTTTCATTCAGCCCCCATGGGGTCATTTCGGTGTGTGTGTGTGTGTTTGTATGTTAGTTTGTCCAAATAGCTTCCATGTTTGTCCAACTGTTCTTCTCTTCTTTAATAAATCAGAAAGTATACACAAGGTTTGGGGAGCATGCAGGGAGGATTACAAGGAACAAAATGCAACTAATGTTGAATATTCTGTATTGGTTTTAGTGTAATTATTTTTTAAATTCTTGGTTTATTAAATTCTGTCTCCTTGAGGCTGGTATGTATGGAAATGAGGTCTGATGTATTATTTTTTTTTTTGCTGTAAATTTCAACAATCACCTCAAGACTTTTAAACAAGATTACCCAGATGGCCTTGCATGGTGTGCCTGAAGTTTTCTTTTCTTCCTCTGCCTGCTTTTCCTTCTTGGCTACAGGGGGGCAGAGAGGGAGGCAGGGAGGCCTCCTGAAGGCTGGAGGCTAGGCCAGGGGGAGGCAGCTGGGGCGGGGAGAAATCTGGGGGAAGGAGGAGAGGGAGGGAGATGGGAGAGAGGGTAAGGGGGTGGAGGAGATGTGGGGGTAAACCAACATCCGTCCAATGCCAGCCAATGTCATCCCTCTACCTGGCTCTGCTGTCAAGTGTATGGAGAGGAGTGGGTGTGGGGTTTGGAGGGGAACGGGTAAGATTTGGGGGTGTAAATGTCGAGGCACAGACTACAAAGTGAAGTGGTTAAGGAATGAGCTGCAGATATGGGGTGAGGCTAGTGTCACATGGTTGTGTCACATCAGCATGGTTGACAGTTCAAAACCAACACAGTTCCTGGGCTAATTAACAATGTTAGAGCTGAGACTGTGAAAACACCCCATACCTGGTCAGTCAGGCTATCACTGTTGTGTTGAGCAGTGTGAGTTTCTGTCCACTCACCACATGCTGGACATAATCGTAATCTGCCACCCATGAGTGGGAATAACATTTGAACATATTGTTTGATAGCAAACAGGGTTAAAATGTACACCTGTTCATTATTCTAACACGAGACTGCCTCCCAGGTGATACACAGTTGCAGGTGCAGAAATTTGTATTCAGTCTTGAACACATCTTTCAGTGATAAGCTAATGGTAAGGTCTACAAGCCAAGCCTTCCTATCTGGTGTCTTGGTCTTCACATTCTCAGTCTTCCGTAAAACAAACCACTTGATTGGTTAGGTAACTCAACTTACTATAATACTCTTTGGACGCTACTTCAAAAGGCTCAATTGCATTTCTGTTTTCAGTTCCTACTTCTCCATTTGTTTGTTTTGTTAAGGTTTCACTACTCTCCTCCATCATAATGAATCACTTTTTTTTCATCTTGTTCTTATTTATTCTCATGGCTGGAGGTAGAATGCACTTTATGGTTGATGAGGGGCTGAAATGAACTGAGCCTTAGCCTCAGCCCCGGGGGATAGCGCATATCTTAGCATAAGTGATGGCCGACCGGAGGGCTGGAGCCTGGCTGAGAGTGCCCCCAGGACAGCGGCTCTGACAGATCATGTATTTATAGGTCTGTTGAAAGACCTCTATTGTGTCCCACATAGCCCCAGTGCACGTCTGTCCTCTGTATTATAATAAAGCCCCTGGCCTTACCACAATGATGGATGGGAGGCCCCCGAATGGCAAGCTCTCCCAAATCATTACAACACTACTCCTAACATGCAGGTCTGCCCATGTGGATAGCAGGAAGGTAGGGGTGAGGAGTAGAGGGCTGGTGAGCAATGAAGTTCGGTTTAGAGCTTTTAATCAATGGCAGGGTATAGCTCTCATTAACTCTCAACTGAGAGAGGAAATGGAGTGAGTAAATGAGTGTGAGTGAGTAAGTGAGTGAAGGTGTGCATGTGCGGACAGGTTTAACTATACTTGTGACCAGAAGTCCCCGCAAGAATAGTAAACAAGCAAAACAATTATTTCCCACATGGAAAAATGTTAGGTTAGGGTTAGAATCAGGGTTAAAGGTTAGGAGTTAGGGTTAGGTAAAATAGGATTTTGAATGGGAATCAATTATGTGTCCCAACAAGGATAGAAAAACAAGACCGTGTGCATGCGTGAGTATGTTTGAGAGAAAGAGAGAAAGTGTTGCCGGTGTTTTTTGCCAAAGGCTATGTTTGTCCTTATCTCAGTGGCTTTGGGCTGAGATCCTGCTAATGGGATCGATATGACAACAGCCAGTGAAAGTGCAGGGTGCCAAATTCAAACAACAGAAATCTCATAATTAAAATTCCTCAAACATACAAGTATTTTACACCATTTTAAAGATACATTTCTTGTAAAAAGCACACCAAACGATTAAGTTCGGTGAGTGCCAAGTCACAGAAAAACACAGCCATTTTTCCAGCCAAAGAGAGGAGTCACAAAAAGCCGAAATATAGATAAATTAATCACTAACCTTTGATGATCTTCATTAGATGACACTCATAGGACTTCATATTACACAATACATGTATGTTTCGTTCGATAAAGGTCATATTTATATCAAAAAAATCTCACTATACTTTGGCCCTTATGTTCAGCAGTTCTGGTGATTTTGCAGAGAGCCACATCAATTTACAGAAATACTCATAATAAACATTGTTAAAGGATACAAGTGTTATGCGTGGAACTTTAGATAAACTTCTCCTTAATGCAACCGCTGTGTCAGATTTCAAAAAAGCTTCACTGAAAAAGTACACCATGCAATAATCTGAGTACAGGGCTCAGAGACCAAAACAACCCAAACAGATATCCGCCATGTTGTGTAGTCAACAGAAGTCAGAAATAGCATTAGAAATATTCACTTACCTTTGATGATCTTCATCAGAATGCATTCCCAGGAATCCCAGTTCCATAATAAATGTTTGATTTGTTCGATAAAGTCCATCATTTATGTTCAAATACCTCCTTTTGTTTTGCACGTTTAGCCCAGTAATCCAAATTCATGACGCGTGATCACTAGATGCATACGAAGTAAAAAAATTCCGTTACAGTCCGTAGAAACATGTCAAATGAAGTATAGAATCAATCTTTAGGATGTTTTTATCATAAATCTTCAATAATTTTCCAACCAGAGAATTCCTTTGTCTGTAGAATTGCAATGGAACGCAAGCTAACTATCACGTGAACGCGTGTGGTCAGCTCATGCCTCTCTGGCAGACCTCTGACTCATTCCACTCTCATTCGCCCCCACTACACAGTAGAAGCCTCAAACAAGGTTCTAAAGACTGTTGACATCTAGTGGAAGCGTTTGGAAGTGCAATTTGACCCCATAGACACTGTGTATTTGATAGACCAAGTTTTCCCACTTTCTTCTCATGTTTTTGCCTGCCATATGGGTTCTTTTATACTCATCGACATCATTCAAACAGTTTTAGAAACTCCAGAGTGTTTTCTATCCAAATCTACTGATGATATGCATATATTAGCAACTGGGCCTGAGTAGCAGACAGTTTACTCTGGGCACCTTATTCATCCAAGCTACTCAATACTGCCCCTAGCCATAAGTTAAATGTTAAAAGTTATAAGTTCAATACAGGTTTGAGGGAAAAGAGAGAGGCACCTATAATATCTATAGTCAGGTTCTCTGGTGGTCGGATTTCGCTACTGGGAAGAGACATCTAAAGTGAACATTCCAATCCATTATAATCCAGCAATACACCTGCAATTTAGTGTGTGTCAGAATGAGAGGTGAGTGAGTATAACATGTAGGATACATATGGGTAGATTTGAGAAACCATAAAAAATGAAGACAAAAAAACTACTCGACTATGCTCCCTCAACCTTGAATCTTCACGGCTTTTCTATGCCCTGAGCCACACACAGGCAAGAGTTGAATTTGGAGTGGTTTCTCAATCTCATGTTCCTCTTTTACATCTTGTGTGGAATAGAACCGATTCCCTCTCAGTGTACAGTGGATGCCAATGCGCCCGCAGCGATCATAGTCCAGTCTAAAATTCCTCACTGCAAGCGCACCACAACTCAAGGCTAGACTGATAAATAAAACAATACAGAGCTCCGCTTGTTCGTGATCAGTAGTAGTACCCCTTGTTCTCCACTTGGAGTGCTGTCACAGATACTGTATTAGTAGATGCTCAACTGGGAGACTGCTGGCTCGGGTTGAGGTTTGGCAAGGTGGTTGTTACTAGAACACCATAAGAACAGTTATTACCAAACTGAACCAAGGCATTGGCGTCCCGATTGATGTACAAAGGCTGGTCACTTCAAAGGGATTTCAAATACACTGCTCAAAAAAATAAAGGGAACACTTAAACAACACAATGTAACTCCAAGTCAATCACACTTCTGTGAAATCAGACTGTCCACTTAGGAAGCAACACTGATTGACAATACATTTCACATGCTGTTGTGCAAATGGAATAGACAACAGGTGGAAATGATTTAATTAGCAAGACACCCCCAATAAAGGAGTGGTTCTGCAGGTGATAAGCACAGACCACTTCTCAGTTCCTATGCTTCCTGGCTGATGTTTTGGTAACTTTTGAATGCTGGCGGTGTTTTCACTCAAGTGGTAGCATGAGACGGAGTCTACAACCCACACAAGTGGCTCAGGTAGTGCAGCTCATCCAGGATGGCACATCAATGCGAGCTGTGGCAAGAAGGTTTGCTGTGTCTGTCAGCGTAGTGTCCAGAGCATGGAGGCGCTACCAGGAGACAGGCCAGTACATCAGGAGACGTAGAGGAGGCCGTAGGGGGGCAACAACCCAGCAGCAGGACCGATACCTCCGCCTTTATGCAAGGAGGAGCAGGAGGAGCACTGTAAGAGTCCTGCAAATTGACCTCCAGCAGGCCACAAATGTGCATGTGTCTGCTCAAACAGTCAGAAACAGACTCCATGAGGGTGGTATGAGGGCCCGACGTCCACAGGTGGGGGTTGTGCTTACAGCCCAACACCATGCAGGACGTTTGGCATTTGCCAGAGAACACCAAGATTGGCAAATTCGCCACTGGCGCCCTGTGCTCTTCACAGATGAAAGCAGGTTCACACTGAGCTCATGTGACAGACGTGACAGTCTGGAGACGCTGTGGAGAACGTTCTGCTGCCTGCAACATCCTCCAGTATGACCGGTTTGGCGGTGGGTCAGTCATGGTGTGGGGTGGCATTTCTTTGGAGGGCCGCATAGCCCTCCATGTTCTCGCCAGAGGTAGCCTGACTGCCATTAGGTCCCGAGATGAGATCCTCAGACCCCTTGTGAGACCATATGCTGGTGCGGTTGGCCCTGGGTTCCTCCTAATGCAAGACAATGCTTGACCTCATGTGGCTGGAGTGTGTCTGCAGTTCCTGCAATAGGAAGGCATTGATGCTATGGACTGGCCCGCCCGTTCCCCAGACCTGAATCCAATTGAGCACATCTGGGACATCATGTCTTGCTCCATACACCAACAGGCTGTCCAGGAGTTGGAGGATGCATTAGTCCAGGTCTGGGTGGAGATCCCTCAGGAGACCATCCGCCACCTCATCAGGAGCATGCCCAGGCGTTGTAGGGAGGTCATACAGGCACGTGGAGGCCACACACACTACTGAGCCTCATTTTGACTCGTTTTAAGGATATTAAATCAAAGTTGGATCAGCCTGTAGTGTGGTTTGACACTTTAATTTTGAGTGTGACTCCAAATCCAGACCTCCATGGGTTGATAAATTTGATTTCCATTGATAATTTTTGTGATTTTGTTGTCAGCACATTTAACTATGTAAAGAAAAAAGTATTTAATAAGAATATTTCATTCATTCAGATCTAGGATGTGTTATTTTAGTGTTCCCTTTATTTTTTGAGCAGTGTATAATAAAATACTTTATCTTGAAAATTAAGGGACGTGTAGGGGTCTCATTCAATATTTCAGATGTAGTGATGTCTCCTTTCAATACTGTTCAATGTGTTTTTCTGTCGTTTATGTGAGGACTAAGTGTAACGTTTGTAATTATCATCGAACTGGCTTAAAAAGCCCCCAAGATTTTTTTCTTCTCCAATACAGGTTTAAGGCACCTTTGAGAGAAGAAGTTAGTTCGACAAAGTACAGTTTCTTCATTAGTTAGATACAGTATGCCAGGGCACTCATTAGCAGCCCGTCACAGTGGCTTGTATTAACGGCTACTGTGAGCAAAGCGAGAGTCCTTACACTGACTTTTACTAGTGGTGAGTGAGCAAGGCCTAGGGAGGACCAGAGCCCTTCGAGGAGTGTCTACTGGTCATACGCCCTTCTTTTGATGACTGGGAGTAATCACGAGAGAGAGAGAGAGAGAGAGAGAGAGAGAGAGAGAGAGAGAGAGAGAGAGAGAGAGAGAGAGAGAGAGAGAGAGACATGATCAGAGAGAGGAGACACCAGTCTTGCTTCTTAGTACCATTCATCTTCTTACTCTAACAGGCAGTGTCCTGAGAGGAGGCAATCTGTGATTCCTTTTCAACTCGGAGTGAATTCAGGAAATGAAGAGATAAGGCTGGACAGGGTATCATTACAGATGCCAATGCCCTACAGTTGCAAACTTAAAAATCACATAGGGGTGCATAAAAAGTACCCCTGCTAGTTTAGAATAGACTTCTGAAGGAGAATTTCACAAACTGTAATTTTGCATCAGAAATTGCAGCATTCGTTCAGCTTCCAGCAACACAACACTTTTGGTAGACATGGTTCAGTTACGACTACCCTCATTGTCACTGGTTACTTATGGAGAAAAACGGAATGTGTAAACTTGGGATGTATGGTGGTATTTATGTGACACTGTACCTCGACATTTCCCTAAATACTTCAATTGCTATTTATTAAACAAACCTGCAAAATACTAACTAAGAGTTGAAAGCCTGTGAGCAGCATGCTTTGCTCAATAGGAGCAATTCACAGTATTGCCTCTAACCTATAATAGTCAGTCAGAAGAGAATCTGGACCAACAAGGCTATAATAGAGAATTAAGTGGAGATTTCTCCAAGAGGGATGAAGTACGACAGCACTCTGTGTGAGATTTCACTTTGTATTGTGGTCCTGGAGGGATATGTGGAAACACAACTGACAGGACTTGTGTGAAGCAGTCGTCTCTATTCAATATAACCAAGTAAAGAATGCCCAATAGAACCAATCTACCCTAAACAAATTCTAGGAGTTGCTGATTCAGAGTCTGAAGCAAAGCAAAGTTTTAACTTTCGAACTCTTACAATACCATGACGATGTAAAACGTGGTCTGTCTCTGTGCCTAGAGCGCCAAGTACACAGAAAATGACACAGTAGTGAAAGGGAGAGATGGCAGAGGAGGACAGAGAGAAAGCATTGGAGAATGAGGGCGGGTGAAATTGACTTAATACAGTATACAGTGGGGCAAAAAAGTATTTAGTCAGCCACCAATTGTGCAAGTTCTCCCACTTAAAAAGACGAGAGGCCTGTATTCGTCATCATAGGTACACTTCAACTATGACAGACAAAATGAGAAAAAAACCCCCCAGAAAATCACATTGTAGGATTTTTAATGAATTTATTTGCAAATGATGGTGGAAAATAAGTATTTGCTCACCTACAAACAAGCAAGATTTCTGTCTCTCACAGACCTGTAACTTCTTCTTTAAGAGGCTCCTCTGTCCTCCACTCGTTACCTGTATTAATGGCACCTGTTTGAACTTGTTATCAGCATAAAAGACACCTGTCCACAACCTCAAACAGTCGCACTCCAAACTCCACTTTGGCCAACACCAAAGAGCTGTCAAAGGACACCAGAAACAAAATTGTAGACCTGCACCAGGCAGGGAAGACTGAATCTGCAATAGGTAAGCAGCTTGGTTTGAAGCAATTATTAGGAAATTTAAGACATACAAGATCACTGATAATCTCCCTCGATCTGGGGCTCCACGCAAGATCTCACCCCGTGGGGTCAAAATGATCACAAGAACGGTGAGCAAAAATCCCAGAACCACACGGGGGGACCTAGTGAATGACCTGCAGAGAGCTGGGACCAAAGTAACAAAGCCTACCATCAGTAACACACTACGCCGCCAGGGACTCAAATCCTGCAGTGCCAGACGTGTCCCCCTGCTTAAGCCAGTACATGTCCAGGCCCGTCTGAAGTTTGCTAGAGAGCATTTGGATGATCCAGAAGAACATTGGGAGAATGTCATATGTTGAGATGAAACCAAAATAGAACTAATTCGGTAAAAACTCAACTCGTCGTGTTTGGAGGACAAAGAATGCTGAGTTGCATCCAAAGAACACCATACCTAGTGTGAAGCATGGGGGTGGAAACATCATGCTTTGGGGCTGTTTTTCTGCAAAGGGACCAGGACGACTGATCTGTGTAAAGGACAGAATGAATGGGGCCATGTATTGTGAGATTTTGAGTGAAAACCTTCCATCAGCAAGGGCTTTGAAGATGAAACGTGGCTGGGTCTTTCAGCATGACAATGATCCCAAACACACCGCCCGGGCAACGAAGGAGTGGCTTCGTAAGAAGCATTTCAAGGTCCTGGAGTGGCCTAGCCAGTCTCCAGATCTCAACCCCATAGAAAAATCTTTGGAGGGAGTTGGAAGTCCATGTTGCCCAGCAACAGCCCCAAAACATCACTGCTCTAGAGGAGATCTGCATGGAGGAATGGGCCAAAATACCAGCAACAGTGTGTGAAATCCTTGTGAAGAAAATGTTTGACCTCTGTCATTGCCAACAAAGGGTATATAACAAAGTATTGAGATAAACTTTTGTTATTGACCAAATACTTATTTTCCACCATAATTTGCAAATAAATTTATTAAAAATCCTACAATGTGATTTTCTGGATTTTTTTTCTCATTTTGTCTGCCATAGTTGAAGTGTACCTATGACGAAAATTACAGGCCTCATCTTTTTAAGTGGGAGAACTTGCACAATTGGTGGCTGACTAAATACTTTTTTGCCCCACTGTATCTACATATAAACATTCTGTGTAAAATGTAATACAAAGCGAAAACAGATTTTTGTTCATCTGCTGGTGTTGAACACACATAAAGGTTGCAAACAACAAGAGCCCAACACCAGCATATTGCATGATATTATGTGCAGTGATAACCAGCAATCTCCCCAGCACCAGAACAAGAACAGTCAATGGTCAGTCATCGGTACAACTTTGGTTGAAGATTTATTTCACATTTTAGTGCTACATTCCTCTTTACTCAAATCTAGGGAGCGTAGGTAGATCGCGTTGGAAATAGTTCACGATGATCAAACTTCATATCATTGATATATCCTAAGAGTAATT